>NC_043707.1:131562855-131603018 GCF_006229205.1 Suricata suricatta
CCAGTGGGTAGAGGCCAGGATGCTGTGAACAGCCTACGATGCTCAGGTCAGCCCCCTCAGCAAAGAATCATCTGGCTCTAAAATGCAGAAGCACCAGGGTCTGAGAAACCCTGCCTGGGCCCAACAAAGGGAATGTTATAGAAAGTGACGCACAGGTGGTCAGATTGCTATGGACTGCCTCTCCCCACCTTATCCAAGCTTCCTTTCCACTAGAGTAATAACACTCTTTACAATAAAAGGGGTTTGGGGGGGACGTACAATTCTATATGTGTAACTAACCAGCACCACAATCAAGACACGGAATCACCCAAAAAAACCTCCCTAGGACTGTGTGTTTGTATCACACCCTCCCCCACCCCTGGTGCGTGGTAGCCACGAATCTGCCTTCTGTCACTAATTTTGTCTTCTCGAGAATATCATACAAATGGAGTTATACAGTAGACAGACTTTGGGGACTGTTTTTTTTTCCCCACTCAGCATAATGTCTTTGAAATTCACCCAAATTATTTCCTGTATTAGAAATTCACTCCTTTTTACTACTGAGCAGTTTTCCACCGTATGGACGGACCACAGTCTGTTTCTCTGTTCGTCCGTGGAAGGGCACTGGGTCACTTCTAGTTTGGAGCCATGACAAGCAGAGCTGCCATAAACGCTTGTGTGCAGGCTTCTGGGTGCAGAAACATCTTTATTTCTCCAGGATAAATATCCAGGTGCACAACTACTGAGTTACACGGTGGCCAGAGGTGTCACTTTAGAAGAAACCACCAAACCACTTTCTAGTCTGGCTGCTCCATCTTTCTTCCTCTGAAGACGTCCAGTTACTCTCCAGACTTGCCAGCATTTCGTCTTGTCCACCTTTTCGATTTTTGCCCTTCTAACAGGTGTGTAATGGTGTCTCGTCATGGTTTTATTATTTTTAAGTTTATTTATTTTGAGAGAGAGAGAGGGGAAAAGAGAGAGCGAGTGAGTGGAGAAGGGACAGAGAGAAAGGGAGATAGAGAATCCCAAGCGGGCTCCTCACACTCAGCGTGGAGCCCAACACGGGGCTCGATCTCATAAACCATGATATCGTGACCTGAGCTGAAACGGAGAGCTGGACACTCAATCAACTGAACCTCCCAGGAGCCCCTGGCCGTGGTTCTAATTTGCATTCCCTGAATAGCAAATGACGTGGGGGCTCGTTTCATGGGCTTACCTGCCACCCCTCCATTCTCTTTGGCGATGTGCCCATTCGTCTTTTGCCCATTTTTAACAGTGGGCTGTTTTCTTACTCTTGAGTTTTGAGGATTCAGATATGCTCTGAATACAATCCTTTTGTGTGATGTACAACTATTTTCTCCCAGTTTGTAGCTTGTGGCTTTGTTCTCCTCATGTGTGTCTCTCATGGAAGAAAAGGTTTTAATTTTCCTGAAGTCCAAGTTATCAATTGTGTCTTTTAGGGACTGTGCTTTTGTTGTCATGTCCAAGTGTAACACAACTTTCCCAGGGCTCATGGCTACTCCCAGCTTTTCGCGTAGCTAAGGGTGGCCACGTGACCGTGTTCTGCGAGTGGGAACGAGGTGGCAGGCTCCAGAGAGCCTCCCGAAGGTCAGCTGGGTCACTTCCTCCATTCCGTACTCCAGACTCTGCGGTCCTGCTTCTGGGAGCGGGGCCATGACAGCTGGCACGCATCTTGGCCCTCGAGGTTGTGGGGCCACGCTGCGGGGACGGCGCAACGGGAAGCTGAAAGACACCTTTCACCTCCACTTTGTGGAGCGGAGCCCTCAGGCCAGTCCTGGGTCACCCACATCTTGCTTGGATGGGAAAGAATAATGATGCTATTTTTTTTAAAACTTAGGCCAGTGTTTTCTCAGATTTTCTGTCACCACTGGCCAAATCTAGACCAACGTGATGCAGCCAGATGCAGGGGTATCTCCTGCAACACAGCCTCAGCGTCCTGGGGGCCATGTGGAGGCACGGCGGCCATCGGTGGCTCTCACTGGCCCGGTACACCTCCTTATACTGGTATTTTAGTATTAATTATCTGCATATTCCTTCTGCTTCCAGTATCACCACTTTAAGCTATGTGGTTTAAGAGGGGCTGATTCTACTTAGTTCCATGATCCAAGCCCGGCCAATCAGATTCATGATGGAATTGATTCAATGTTGATGTGTGGACAAAGGACTCAGGACTTTGGCTGCAACCAGTAGGAACAAGGCCCTGTGACTGGTCTGGGGACTGTGAGCTCATGGTCACCCACAGCCAGGGTGCCACTAGAGAGCCTTCCTGAGGATACAGCCAGGTCAAAGAAGAGCCAAGAGATGGATGAAAAGTGTAGTGGCCTGTGGAGAGACTCAGAGCAGGGCCCTGGGAGGTCAGCCTTCCCAAGCAAAGATGCATTTAATATGGGACCCGAAGCAAGAAGAGGAGTTAATATGGTAAAGGAGATGGTGGTGAGGACATGGAGAGTGAGAGTCAAAGAGTCATCCAGGAAGATGGGGTGCCTGGGTGGCTCAGTTGGTTAAGCATCTGACTCTTGATTTCCACTCAGATCATGATCTCGTGGTGAGATCAAGTCCCGCATGTCCAGCTGCATGAATGGGTGTGGAGCCTACTTAACAATCTCTCTCCCCCTCTCTCGCTACTTCTCTTCCATGTATGCATACACTCTTTCTCTCTCTCTCAAAGAAAAAAAAAAAAAAACAAACGTTATCCAGGCAGAGCAAACAGCATGTGCAAAGGCCCAGGGGCAGCATGACTACCAGGTCAGAGCACAGGCTGCAGATTTTCTATTTGGGCTGAGCTTTGCAGTGGAAGGGTAGGATCCTTACCACCTCACAGCTACCGGGGTTCTTGCCAAGGAAGCTGCAAAGCACCAGATGAGCACTTCGGGGAAAGTAATAAGATACAAAGTTATTAATTACTCAGGGAGAAGATATGTAAACCTAGCACAGAAGCCAAGTATCTCTGCAATGGCTACCCCATGGGAATGGCTACAATTAGAGACTGCTCTGACACCACAGCCTGCTCTGGACCCTTTACCCCTGCACCTGTGCCAGCAGGAAAGGGCCTGGGTATTTAAGAGGCCTTTCATTGAATGATAAACATCCCAACCCATTGCCTCCCCAACGGACACAGACCAGAGGCTTAGTCCACCTGTTCCTGAATGCACAGTATCAGAGCACATCCCAGTGGGTCCCAGATGGTTGAAACCTGGCAAATACAAATTAGGCAGCTCATTAGACCATAATTTTATTAAGCAGCATCTAATATAGTGGATAATTTTGAGCTTTATTATCTAGAATATAAAGAGGTGTTTTTAAACTTTGCTAAGCAGCAGATTGTATTTTTAAAAACATTACTGCTTCAGGCCCAAACAAACTGAGAGCATTCTCTCCAACAACTTGTTTTTCTGGGCTAGCCTGTGGCTCTTCCCTCCACCTCCACCTTCACCTGGGGTGCTTAGCGATTGCACAAGTTACAGAGAGAAGCCCCCCATCCTCCCCTCTGCCCCCCCAAGGGGATAAGGAAGTTGGTGGGGCAGGGAATTCCAAGTTCCAGAAGCTGATCTTTGGAAAGGAGCAGTTCTACATGTAGCAACAGGCACCCACTGGAAACGTGAGCCTTGCTCCCCTGCTCTGGAGGCTGAAAGCATCCCGGGAGACGGGTCAGAGTGCCTAGCAGCCATGGGTACCGGCCGACTCCAGGTCTTCGACAGACCTACCCTCCGTACTGCATCAAACAAGCTAGGGTTGCAAGAAACCTCTGAAGTTGACAAACCACAGACAAGAAGAGAGATCAGGGAAGAAGTCTCTGTGCCCCTTGCCTGAGCCACTGATGCCCAGCTCAACCCCTAAATGGCTTCCACTCTGCAGGGCATTTATACCATCCCAAACAGGCCCACAGCCATGGTCCCTAATGTCCCCTATGGGGACAATTTCCAGACATTGAGCTCCATGGGGGACATTTGACCACTAAAAGTGTTGATGTTCAACATTAATTTTTAATGTTTCAAAAAACCATTAAGCTGGTTGTATTATGAATCACATTTTCACAGCTGGTCATTGCATTTCTAGCTTGGAAAGTGGCTGGAGGGATCTCAGCGGGTTATTTACTAGTTTCTTCGCCCGACTCAAGGTGTCGCGGGGAGGCCCACGCAGGAGCCTCCTAGACTTGCTCCATGGTGTCTGCGGGGCCCCCTGGGCGATCACAGCCCTGCTGGAGTGCACCAGCCTTTGGGGACCCTGGGGTGGTGACTGTCCCGCCTTCCAGGAAGAAAGAGCCAAGAGATGTGCTTCTGGGACAGGATGGGGAGAGCACTAGGAGATGCTGGACAGACAGACTGCAAAGGCTCCCAGGAGGACAACAGGATCTGCTGAAGGGCCTCAGCTGGGAAGTAACAGGTTTAGCTCTGGCATTCAGAAGACCAGCTGCCAGCTCACAATGAACTGGGTGGGAAATGGCGTAAGTGGGGGTTTGCAGAGTCTGGAAGACAGGAGGCAAGGAGACCAGAGGGGCTGTCGCTGCTGTTCATGCAGGTGACAGATGATGGCAGCCTAGATTGCGGGAGTGGCTGTGCAGATGGAGATGCAGAAGGACCCAAGACCCACTCAAGAGGAACACTCAACCCCGTCACTGGGGAAAGGACCCATCTCCCCGCCCACTGGGAACCTCAGAATGTGGTCTCATTTGGAAATAGTTCTTTGGAGATGTGATCGTTTGAGATGAGGTGCCACTGGACTAGTGAGGGCCCTCCATCGAATGACTGGTGCCCTGTTTGTAAGAAGAGATGTTGGGAGCCATTTCTGAACTCACTAAGTTGAGAAAACTCCTTGTGAGGCTAAGGCAGGTTTTGCATGGCCTCTCGGCCATCAGATGGTGACCAATGTCTACCCCCGACTCAATTATTTTTTTGAGCACCGATCCCCCAAGGAACCTTGTTGATTGGTATTGGGAGTGACTTGTCCCCTTATTCTGGCCCTAAAATGCTGGTTGCACCTTGTGAAGGAACTTCTTTTGTGATTATGGGAGCAAACATTCCATTTCCCCGAGAATCTTGTTTTTCTTATACTTCCCCTTAAGCAACAGGCTATTGACCCCTGCCCACGTAGAACTAACTTTTGCCTTTACTATGCTAAAAACATTGTCTTGTATTTAAATACTAAAGATCCCTTCCTTCCCCATCTGATAAGCATTTAAGTCACCTACATCAATCACTATTGATAAAGATTATGCCTAAGTCTTCTACCAATCTATGTTCTGGGAAGTTTTTACATACCAAGGAAATTTGTCATCAGAAATCACTGTCTAAGGCAAATGCCGCTTCTGTGCTGGCCCCATACACTTACCCATAAATAAAGCTGGCTCTCCAGTCAGAGCAGAGATGCCTGCCTGGTGATCAGAAGGAATCTGAGGCAGGCAGGCGCTCGCGCTCTCTCTCTTTCTCTCTCTCTCTCTCTCTCTTGTGCTGACACCGTCCATCCTTCAGGGACCCTTGGACCTGCTGGAGCTGGACTCCGGCAAGGAATGGACCTACAGAGACACTGACACACAGTGAGAGCCTCATATGGAAATGAATGCAGAGACAGAAATGGTGAACCTAGAAGCCAAGGGACACCAGGATTGCTTGTGGCCACCAGCTAACGGGAGACAGGACTGGATCAGACTCTCTCAGAGCCTAGAGAATGGAGAAAAAATAAGTTTCCAGTCTTTTGAGACACCCGGTTGCAGGCCTTTGTTACAACAGCTCTCAGAAATGAATACAACACACACAGACACACATGTTCATATATACACACATGCATGTTCATCATTACAGACACACATACATTTATACATGAATGGTTCTTTTTTTCCCCAATATTTATTTATTTTTGAGAGAGAGAGAGACATAGCACAAGCAAGGGAGAGGCAGAGAGAGAGGGAGATACAGAATCTGAAGCAGGCTCCAGGCTCTGAGCTGTCAGCACAGAGCCCGACATGGGGCTTGAACTCACGAACTGTGAGATCATGACCTGAGCTGAAGTCAGACATTCAACCAAGTCACCCAAGCGCCCCTTATACATGACTGGTTCTTAACTCTGGCTCCCCATACAATCACCTGGGGAACTAAAAAAAAAGTGGTACCATGCCCAGGCCCCGTCCAGGACTAATTACACCATAACCTTTGGAAGGTGGAGTCCACGTACGGTCACTTAAAAAAGCTCTTGGATGTCTTGACCCAAAGCCAGTAAGAGGTATCTGAGGAGGGTGGTGACGGAAAGCGCATCTCCTGCTCAAGCTGCCTGTGTCTCCACCATCTCCCACCCCATGACCTGGGCGAGTCCTGAGTTTCTGAGCCTCAGCTCTCTTCCCACCTGCCTCCCACCCTCCCCCCAGGACTGTCGGGGCAGCACTAAAACAAGTTAACACAAGCAAAGAACTTAGCTTAGTACCTGGTACATGGTAGGTGCTCGTATTATGATATTCCACTGAATATAATCATGCCGTCGGTGCCTGTCCCCATATCTATCACCTCTTACCCTTTCTGATGAATTCCGCCCAGGTTACTCTAGTTCTATTTTCACTGAATGCCTCCCGTTACACATCCAAAGTACAGGGGAAGTCCTGTCACAGAACACATGGCCGGCTGACAAAGGGATGAGAAAACGGGCACTGGACAGGTTCTCCAGGCAGCCAGTGGGAAGCGCCATCGGGGCCCAGCCCTCTTCAGAGGGGCCGCTTTGAAATCAGAGCCCTCAGGGTTTCGTCTGCCTGTGAAATGTCTGAAGCTCAGGCCGGATTTCCCCTCCATCACACAGCATGCATGGGGGGGGGGGGGCTGTATCTAACCTCTGCTATTTCCTCCCTCTATTTCCTCTGGTCTTCTCTCTCCCCACCTAAGGAGGCTGGCATCTCGCAAATGAGCTTCATCTGAAAATTAAATCATTCAGATTCTCCTCATTCAGGATGAGCATGTGCACGGGCTTGCCGGGGAAGGGATCGCTCCTTGCGACCTGGACCGATCGTGTCTCCCTTTGTGGTGGAGAGACGGCTTGTCTGGCTCAGACTGCCCAGCTCTCCCACCTGTGGTCAAGAGCCGTGCCTCCGTTTCCCCATCTGTAAGGTGGGGGAAACAAGGGCCTCTGGCTCCTGGGGCTGATGAGTGGACCGAACGACTTCTCACAGGGAATCTGGGTTCAGAACGGAGCCGGTGCCCAGTCCGTGCTCAGTGTCAGCCGCTGCGGTTACTGCCGTGATTAGCGACAGAGGAGAGCCAGAAATGCTCAAACACGAGCAGCCCGAGCCAGCTGGCTCAAGGTACGGCATGCAGATGACTCCAGTCCCTTTGAGGGGGTGGGTAGACAACACGGTCTCCACCATGCAAGTCAGTCTCCACCAGGACCCAGACTGGGTGACCATCGGATTTTAACGTTCTATTTAGGAATTTCAGGGCACAAAGGCAACTTATATCTGGTCCCATCCCTTCATTTGACAGATGAGAAATGTGAAGCCCAGAGAGGTGGGGTGACCTGCCCCAAATCCCCCCATCCAGGAAGCATTGGAAAGGGGACCAGAATCCTGGGGTCCAAGGCCCCACCTACCCCGTCCCCTCTTTCACTCCATTCTCAGTGCTTGCTGTCCTCTTTCCTCTGGAGCAGTTTATTGAGATTGGTGTAGAAGTGTGGGACAGAGAGTATATGTTCACCCTTCACCTTACTGGACAGCCGTGATTTTCCACATGCCAACACACCTCCATGTAAACAGACACCGGACTTAGGAAATACAACAAATCAACGGAGTGAAAGAAATCAGCATGTGGACAACCAAAACGTCACCTGTGAGATCATCTAATTCAGGCTTTCTCAGCCTTGGACTGTTGACATTTTGAGTTAGGGGCTGTCCTAAGACACCGGAGGGATTTTAGGAGCACCCCTGGCCCCCACCCGCTAGGTACCAGCTTCCCCTTCCCTTAGTTGTGACATCTAAAAACATGGCTCCAGACCTTGCCAGATCACCCTGGTCTGATTATTTCACACCAGCTACAACGCAGACACAGCTATACCTGAAGCAGGTAAAGCCCACAAGCCCAGGTGGAGTTACATTTCCTGTGACCCGCCATAGAGACCCAGGCAAAAGGGACAGGATTATTCGAGGAGGCCTAAGAGACATCTCGTCGCTAATAACAGGGGTAGACGCAGGTGGCGTAGGAACAGCGGCAAAAAAAAAAAAAAAAAAAAAAAAAGCCCTGATTTAGCATTGGCTATGTGCCAGCACTGACCAGGTATCTGGCACCGACCCATCACGGCTACATGGCTGTACTGGGGAGTCAGGGACTGGCCCAAAGCCCCAGTGCTAGGACAGAGCACAGAGGAGTTGTAGATTTCAGAGAACAGAGAAGTTGTAGATTACAGAGCGTGTACTTAACTAATCTATTACATCATCTCACCCAATTAACAACAGCAACAACAATAACAAGCTGATGTTTACTGAACACTTAGCATGAGCCAATGCAAACAGCTTGATGTTCCCTCTGTCCCCTCCCCCTCACCACAATACCTACGGGGCAGGCACCTTTCTCATCCCCCTCCCCCACCATATAAGTGGGGAAACTGACACCAGCAGGCTGGGGGACCTGTCCAAGTTCACGTGGCTATTACAAGGCAAAGCCAAGTTCTACCTTAAGCAGCTGGACTCCACAGCCCCATTTTTGAACCACTTATCTCCTAATTTTTTTTTTTTTTTTTTTTTTACATACACACAATAAGTCAGGGCAAATTTGCAAACCTGCTCATCCCCCGTGTGGCTTCTTGCTGAAGAAGTGGTGTTAGCTGACCACAGGAGAAGAAAAATGGGCTGGTAACACTAAGCACATTCCAGCCCTAGGAACCTTCTTTCCTTGCCAGCTCTTGGTGACCTTTAGGGGCCCCTCCAAAGCCCACAGTGAGCTAGTCAGAGGGCCCCGGGTGTGCCCTGCCTGACACCCCTTATAAAAGGCAATTTAACTAACAAAGCCAGCCTGTGCTGGGCTGTGTAAACAGGATGTAACTGAATGGTGGGGGGAAGGAAGCAGGGCTGTCTAGACCCAAGGCCCCAAATGCAGGCACAGCACCCCTCACCGCACACAAGGGCCAGCGTCCTCCCCACCTGCGCCTCACCTTCACAGTGCTCCGCGACTGAGTGACCAGGGCCTGGGAGATATAATACCTCGGCTTTATTTATGGAGCCACAGGCTTCTGCAGTTACGCTAGGACCTAAATAGCCAACCTCCTGCCAACGTATAATCTGTTTTTGAAGACAGATTCTCCATGTGTGGTTATGAAATGGAAATTCTTAATACAAAGGAGAAGAATCCCTCGAGATCTTTTCATCGTTTACAGGCCAGACTTTATAGAAAATAGACCTGGGGAGTATATGACACCGTCGCCGGGGAGAAAGTTCCCCGGGAAGGAGTCGTTCAAGTACGAACACGGTGTCAGCCCAGAGTGTCACGCATCTGTTTTCTCACAGTAAATGGCAGCCCCTGCCTTCTGGACACAGACGCATAACCCCTCGTGATGATGAGAAGCAGGCATGCAAACCCCATGTTGACCACGGTTCTCCTGGGTCCTAGCGTCAGAGGCATCGGTGGAACCCTTGGAGGGCGACCAAACTGACACAATGACACAGAGCTCAGAGCGGCACAGCTCACGAGTCCGTGAGGCTCCGGCGTAAGCATTTTCTGTCCGCTCCCAATGATCGTCTGTTGTTGCTGTTGTTTAAGATAGAATGGGAAAAGTAGATGAATTTCACTACCGATCAGTTCAAGCCCTCTCTTAAGCAGCCCTAATATAACGGGAACGGATTTTCACAAATCTGTGCCCAAGGCACAGTGGGGGCCTGAAGTATCTTCGGAATCATCAAAGAAAGGATGAATTATGTTCTGTGATCTGAGAGCCCGGGGGTGTGTGTTACTTTAATGTTTTTGACAGCAGATGTCTGTATTAGTTTCTTATTGCTGCTGTAACAGATTACCACAAACTCAGGGCCTTTAAAAAAAAGTCTGAAAATGTACCTTCCAAGGCTAACCTCCGGGTGTTGCAAGGCTGCATGCTTCTGGAGGCCCCAGGGGAGAATCCGGTTCCTCGACTCCTCCAGCTGCTGGGGGTGCCTGCGTTCCTTGTGGCCCCTCCCAGCCATGACACGTCTCTGACCTGTTCCCAACAGCACACCTTCTCTGACTCTGACTGTCTTGCCTTCCTCTTCTAAGGGCTCTTGCGGTGACGCTGGACCCACCCGGACAATGCATGATAATCTCACCTCACTTCTGCCACAAGAGGTTTGGGGGACATGGACATCGCTGGGGGCCCACGATCCTGCGCACCACAGCGCCTCGTAACCAGCAGATCTGATCACTGGAGGTGGTGTCTCACTCTCCCTCCCACACAGGGGGCCGCCTACCATCATTACCGGTGAGTATCGTGAGTGACCTTCCAGTCCAGGACTGGTGATCAGTTTGTTCAGCTCCGGCCACACCCCACACCAGGCTCAGCTTGGAAGAAGAGCACCGGCAGAGGCCGTCAAGGTCAGGCACGCGGAAGATGCCGGTGGGATGAGGCCAAGCAATGGGCCTCTACAACGTCTACACTTGGATTCTCGGCTTCAGCTGTTCAGCCCTGGCTCAGAGCAACGCAAGATCACTTGCATAGGAGAGATCATGACCCGCAGCTCCAGGGGGGTGGCGGCGGGGGGGGGGAGGGGACAGGCAGGAAGATGACCAGAAGTGAGATGAGCAAACCAAAACGTAAAATAAAGGAAAGGTGTCTCAGAAAGAAAGGATTCTCGTGCTGGAGGCTTGTTCAATGTTCTCGGAACATTCTGGAACTTGTGCCGTTAATCTTCCGGCCACTTACTCTTCTCGACACGGATCATTCTTCATTATGTATGTTGCTAATCTAGCTTTTACGGCGGAGGCATTTTCTGGGGTAGATACCAGCGTGATTCTTTCTTCCATAGAAGGATTTTTCTGTTTATAAAGGGATTCGCATCTAATTCCCTTACAAAGGAACCACCAGAGAGAGGCCGTGCTTCATAAAAGTTTGTTTTAAAATAAAAACAAGTACCCCCCCCCCCCACACACACAGTGCATTCAAAGCGCCTATTGACTACAACACTCTTGCAAACCTTCTTCAGAGACTGCACCCGCACCGTCGGCCACCCCCGGAGGCACTGCTGCATGAAGGGTACCTGTAGGTGAGGGTGGGGGGAAGCCAGAGCCCCACCCAGGAACCTTGAAACTGCAATGGAGACGTTTCACTCAAGCTGCTCCCTTTCCTGCCTTTTTTTTTTTTAACTTAACAGTTTGGCAGTCATGCTTTGGTTTGACAGGGAGCTGTGAAAATGTGTCACTTTGTCGTCTCCAAACCTCTAAACCCAATCAAAATAACATTTATTAAAAACCTGGGGGTGCTTGCCAGAGCGTGTGGTGAGACATTCAGAGAGCCGACCCCAAGTCTCTCTCACGACTTTTCTTTCTTTCTGGATGAAAATGGCACAGTGCTTCAGACGCACAACCCACAAAGGTGCATTATACCCACTGGCTCCCTCGAAGACGCAGAGGGATGGACTGTCTGGGAATTTTCTCCACTTGATTCCCCGGGAAAAAGTCCAAGCAGCCCGAGGCTGCAGGCTCGTGTGCTTGAGCTCTCTCGCAAGGACGTGTGTGACGGAAAAAGTTGTCATGTGCACAGTCTGGAGTCACACTTCTTCAGGGCCGCCAGCTGGCAGCTCGGGAAAGACCCTGTGGAGGTAGCGGCAGAGCCTGAGGTGGGAGGAGACGGGATCTGGAGCCGGAGAGCCTGGCCGGTGTCTCTGCTCCACCGCTCAGAGCACTGCTACCCTTCCCACCCGCACCACTTTCTGAGGCTCAGCTTCTCCAGGTGTAATGTATACAACAGGAGTCTCATGGTTGCAACCGATGTAAATTCCCAACTTTCCCTAGCTTAAGAATAAACAAAATATACGGGTAAAATATCCAAGGATGAGGCTCTTGATCCAGGCTCAAACTACTATAGCTCTTACCATCTGTTGGCTCATACGTATGCCACTTGACTCCTACCTCATGGTGGCAAAATGGATGCAGCAGCTCCATCCTTCTTGCCTCTGTGAAGAGGGAGTTATTTCCTGGTAGCTTCCACAGAAGCTCTTGGATGAATTCTGATTGCATTATCATTATTACTGTTGTTATTATTATTGCTTTTTGCCTTTCTTTTTGTTTCTTGGAGAGTCACTCATTAACCATTTACCAGCAAGCCACTGGGTTTACTCCAGCTTTGGGTCCAGAGCACATGGTTTGGGTGGAAAGAAATGGCACCACCCACCTGTACTCTGCCCTCCGCCCTCACCTCTCCCCACCCCTGCTTCAGGAACCACATCTGATCCAACCAGACCGAAGTCCGGGACTTTTTCCTGAAGATCGCACAAGAGGTAGCGCTGACCCACTGGACAGGTGTGAAGAAGCAAGCAAGGTCGTCTGGAGCTGGTGGTGACCATGTTGGGGCAGGACGGGTACAGACAGCTGTGGCCTTTGGAATCAACACTGAGGAGACCAGAAGAGGCAGGGCTCGGTCAGCTGAGCCGAGCTGCACAGGAGGCGTGCTGGAAGCACACAGAAAGTGCCAGAAGCCTTTGACGTTTCTCCATCGTGAGAGCCCCTAATCATGTCAGCCAGTTTGAACTTGGAGTTTCTGTTCCTTGCAACTCATACATCTTAAACAACACGGCGACCCATCAAAGGGATCAGCCCACGGGAAGGGGGCTCCATGGAGAGCAGTGCAAATAAGGGAGCCGGGGTACAGAAAGGCTCTCAGAAAAAGAACAAAGGCTTCTTAACAATGTCCGACACTAACCCACAGGAGGCAGCCTGACACCTCTCACGGGCTCTCCGCGAGACCCCTCCAGACAGTCCAACAATTGGTCTCTTTGGAAGGAAAGTGTAAGACGTGACAATACTTCCAGTTTTGTTATGGCTTGAAGACGCCATGCTGGTGGCAGGAATGCATGTCACGGACCGGCTCTCCTCTGGGGCACCGGGGACAGGGGGACCCACCCCTCGCGGGGTCACAGCAAAGATGGGATGGAATCAGGCAAGTCCGCGACAATAGATTCCAAAACAGGAGTGGCATTCCCCAAATGGATTCCATTTACATGTGCATCTGAACTCTTAAGCCACATAAAATGCCTTCGTTTCACTTGGGACAATCAATGAAAAAACTCTTTTGACATTTGAAGCATTTCATGTCCCTGTGCTACCCGAGATCAGTTCCGTTTAACTTGAAAGGGGTTTGCAGCGTGAGTCCTGTTCGTGTTATGAAAGCATTTCTCTCTCACATTGGGCTTTATCTAAATTTTTAAACAAGGCCTAATTTACAGGCCCCAAACGACTTGGCAAATTTCCTACAATCTCATTGAAAAAAAAAAACCCCAGCCGCCTATATGCTGCGGGTGTGTTGAAAGACTGCTTTGTCTCGGTGGCCAACTAAAACGAAAATTACTCCGCCAACAAAAGGTCATCCTTTCAAACAAACCCGCGGAATCCAAACGCACACACAGCACACGGGACGCACCCCCAAACCCCTCCCGCCAAAGCCCATCGCCCCCCAGAAGCACAGAGCTGCAGACCAGGTGCGTTTTGTGCACCTTCCGCAGCAGCAGGGACCCGGATGCCCCATTGCCAAGGAGAAAATAACTTCAGAGAAGACGTCGAACATGCCCCCAGGCTGCGGAGGGACCTGCCCGTTTTCGGGGCGGAGGGTCAGACAAAGGAGGCCGAGAGACTTTCACAGGAGTCTTGCCCAGTGTCATGATTGCCGGACACACAGCACCCATAGCCCCCCTAATCCAGACATGGGTGAGGGGCCTGATGAGCGGCCTCCTCCCCACGCACCCACTGCCCCCTGCGCCGTGCAGGCCGGGCTTCGGTGCCCAGCTCCCCCTTGGTCCGGTGTACATTTTAGGAGGCTCAGTGACACAGATCATGACCAGCCTGCCCCTCTGCCTCGCTAACGGCCATGTGTCTAGGAGGAAGCAAGCTGGTGTGGGAACCACTTCACACGTGTCTGTCAGGTACTTTCTAGGAGGCAGGGCTGCGTAGGTTCCAGGGACACCGTGGTGACCGAGACACAGCCCCTGCCTTCACAGAGCTTATGGGTGGCGGGAAGACCACCGAATACAGCGATAGCAATACAAAGTGGGTGAGGACTGGGTCCTTTAAATCCTGAGCACAGAGTAGTGAGCCTGTGCAGAGGCACCTGGTCCAGCTTCCAGGTCCCTAGCTCCCCGTGCTCCCCACTCCGCCTGCTCCCGCCCAGCTGCCCCTCTGCCCTCAGCTCTTACTGCCTCCCTCCTACTTGCTGGGCCTCCTCCTTTAGACACACCAAGCGGCTGTAGCCTCACGGGCCTGTGCACCTGCTTTGCCTTCTGCTCAGTTGCTTGTCCCCCAGACATCCAAGCGGCTCGCCACTTCCCTGCCTTCCCGCTCTCTGCTCGGGGCCTTCCCGGACCCCTGATCTAAAGGAGCTCCCTCCCCACCCCAACTCTGTCTCCCTTAGCCTGCTTGTTTTCCTTAGAATCACACATTATAGACACGACTATTTACAGGGTCTCTCCCCTGCTTTTCCCGCTGTTCACTGCTTCATCTCGCAGGACTCCGGCAGCACCTGGAACCTAGCAGATGTTCAGTGTACATTTACGAGAGCCTGCCGCGGGAGCTCGAGGCGGGGCCCAGTCTCTGGGAGTCTGGAAGTCCTCCCGGACGCGGCACCTCACGGCCAGTGGGAGTTTCCTGCATGGAGAACGCGGAACGGGACTGCGGACGGCATGCACAGCCTTGAGAGGTCGGGGAGAGGATGTGAGACTCTCCGTGTGGCCGGAGTGCGGACCACTGGGGCCATGGCAAGGAACCACGGTAGGGAGAGAGGCCGGGGCTCAGTCCTGCAGCACAGAGAGCCAGAGAGAGGGGGCTCCAGAAGCAGAATGACAGAGACCCTAGAGGCCCCTGGGGCGCTGCACTTGGGGCAAGCGGACAAAGTAGGAGGGCTGGCAGGTGCTCTGGCAGGGAGATGCTGAGTCCCCCAGCCAGGGCGGTGGCCCGGGCTCTGTCTCAGGAGCCTCAGTGTCCCAGGGCACCTGCCTGGACCCCTGCTCTCTTCACATGGGCAAACCGAGCAGCACGACGGTCTGCTGTGAGGACCCTTGTAAACGATGCTGCTTCTGGGGGAGGACAAGCCTCAGCGTTCCACAAGAGCGAGCCGTTAGGATGACAGCTAATGGCTGAGCTTTCCATTATCATCCGCGCTTAGCACTCAGCGAGCGTGTCAGAATCTAAACTCTGATGAATTTAAATGACGGTGCCATTTGATTGACAGCCCAAAGCCGTGAATTCCGTAGAATGTGCGCAGACAGCCCGGGAGGACCAGGGCGCAACGCAAGGCCTCTAACGGCCCGCGTGGGTTCCCAGCAGGGCTCTGTCCAACTGGCTGGTGCCTGAATTCTCCAGCTCCGCCAGGCGCGATGGGGAACAAAAGAATTCCTAGGTGCTGTATCAGCTCTTCTGGCTCAAGTCCATACTCAGAGGACAATAGCATCAGGATGGAAATCTATGACATATCAAATATCCCTAAGAATCTCTAAGGTCCCTGCAAAGGTGAGAAACAAGTAGGTGTCCGGGAATGAATGTGGGGACGGCCACAGAGAAGAGACACCTGTTGACGGTGTCTGGATTCCTTCACCAGCCAGACTGACCGTTCCCACCCCACCTCCCCTCCTTTCCCGGGAAGCTAGAAACAGTAAGTGACACCAGGTGCGTCTGTCCTCGGGAAGAAATCACACTGCACACCACACAAACCGTGCCGCCCCCTTTCATGTCTAATTGCCTGCTGGATCGAGAGACTTTTGAAAGGGAGGATGATAATTGAAATTTCACATAATTACATTTTAAAGTAATGCTTTTAGCTTCCCTCGACTTCAGTCAAAACTCTATCTTGTCAAAATAATCTTAAAGTTTTTTTCTTAAACAAAGATTGATGTGTAATATCACTGGAAATCTTTGGGCTGCTAATTATAAGTCAAGCCTCCTTGGGGCTTTTTTGGAATATCTCTTCGACTTCTCTAACTGATTAGTTTGGTCTTCTGCTTTTACACTGTTCATTTTCCACTTGCAGAGAAGAGTGAAATTTCTTCCCCAGTTTTAATTACAATCGGAGCATTATCCTCAGACAGAACAGACCAAAACTTTGCAATGGGAGGGGCTCTTCTGTTAATCAGGGATAAATCTCATGTACTGTAAAGGCTCGTACCTTTCATTACATTACCTTGTTGGTCTAATTAATGGTATTACCCTCTGAACTGTGTGCAGAAGCTTAAAGAAATTCGACAGAAAGCATGCTCGAGGGGAAAGCAAAGAATGTGTAATAAAGCGCCACGCATCATGCCCTGGTTACTGGTGCTAATTTCCGTCTTGCTTATTACCTGAGGGTGGGGGGCGCCCTCCAGGGCACACGGGCTGGGCTCACGCGGTTCCCTTAGAAACGGTGGCCATGTCTGTATTTTGGTTTCTGGCACCGACTAGCCATTGACCTGTGATATTTAATTTAAAAACAAAAAGCCAGACATCACTTCATCAAAACCTAAATGTTGCTGCCGTTCGTTCACATGGAGTTTTTGGTAAAGTCTGGTGAGAGCAGGTGGGGAAAGTGGGAGGAGTGATCGAACAGGAACAGGAAAGTCTTTGCTCTTGGGTCACTAACCCACTTTGAGAAATAATATTACCGTGAAAGGCTGGACTTGACCGTGTTAATTAGCGCAAAACTACAAGCTCTAGCATTAGAGTGTAAACTCTGCAGACGGGCCAGGTCATGATCAGCCATGACACGTGCGTGGTAAAGACTCAACGCCTGTGTGTTGAGCAGGTGGATGAACTCTCTACTGAGTCCTAGCTGTCAATAGCACTCTGTGCTGGCCACGCGTGGTCCATGGAGATGTTGAATGCTCAAAGCTCTTTCTTTTGGAAAAAAAGAAAAAGAAGAAAAGGAAGACTTACAGCCAAAGAAGGTAAGCAAAGTTTTTAAGATCATACAGCTATTTAAGTAACAGGATTAGAACCAAGTTTGCTGGATTTTGAAGACAACGCTTTGAGCATCTCCATGATAAGACATATCAGAACATACAAATAACTGTGTGATCCGAATTTCATTTCAGGTAAGGCTTAAGGGTGAAGTGGAGATTTTGACAGGTATTAATTAATGTTTTATGAAAGTGTAAGAAAATCTCAAAAAAATCTTGTTTTATCAAACGTAATACCATTTATCACTGTTGTGTTTTTTAAATATCTCTTGAAAGCCTATTATTAAGCAAATCCATACCCTCCAACTAAAATGTATCAATATGGTCTCCTTCCAAGATGGAGTCCCAGTGGGCTCTCCTGAGGGTGAGTCAGTCAACGTTTATTAAGTGTCCAGTTCTGAAAGAAGTCAGAAGCACATCCGACCTCAAGAAGCTCACAAGGTAAAAGAGAAAATAAATGTGTGCACTTTCCTTCTAAAATTGCCCCTTCAACTGATATTGGGAAAGGGACATGCTGACTTCGTAGCGGACTGTCTGCCATGCACAGGGTGAAAAGATTCTGGTCCCTACACTCCCCACTTTGCACCTCGCCAAAGCAGGAAGCACAGGCTTTGTAAGGTTTCCTAGGGCTGCCATTTTCCCCACGCTGGCTATTTTCTTGTCTTCTGTCTAGTTCCCCAGAGCAAAGGCCTGTGTTCTTCAGAGGCTTTAAGAAAGGAGGCCTGGCGGGGGGTTGGAGGTGGGGGTTGGGGCGAAGAAACACCTGGGTGGCTCAGTTGGTTAAGCATCTGACTCTTGGGTTTGGCTCAGGTCATGGCCTCGTGGTCTGCGAATTCGAGCCCCACATTGGGCTTCATGCTGATGGTGCAGAGTCTGCTTAGGATTCTCTCTCTCCTACTCTGCTCCTACTCTGCTCCCTCTCTCTGTTTCTCTCTCAAAACTAGATAAACTTAGAAAAAAGGATTTTAGGGGCACCTGGGTGGCTCAGTTGGTTAAGTGTCCAACTTCGGCTCAGGTCAGGTCATGACTTCACAGTTTGTGAATTTGAGCCCCACGTTGGGCTCTGTCCTGACAGCTCAGAGCCTAGATAGAACCTGCTTTGGATTCTGTGTCTCCTTCTCTCTGTCTCTGCCCTTTGCCCTCTCTCTCTCTCTCTCTCTCTCTCTCTCCCTCTCTCTCAAAAATGAATAAACTTAAAAATATTTAAAAATAATTTTAAAATTAAAATTAAAATAAAAAAAGAAAGGAGGCCTGGGGAAATGGTTCCATTCTGCAGCGAGGCTTAAGGGGTAATCACTGGACAGTGGCAGGTGTGGAGAAGTGGAGAAAGCTGACTGGGCCCCGAGAGTCAGAGGGAGGCAAAGAAGCCTTTGGCCATCAGTGTGGTTCCGAGAGGTGGCGGGGGGAGCACGGCCCAGTGGTTCCTTGACCACCGTCCTGGCAGGTGGAGAGGGTTAAATGGGTAGTCAGAGCTCCACTTTAAATGAGCATGTGGATTAAACTCACGGACTTTCTGGGGCACCTGGGTGGCTCATTTTGTTTTGGGCATTTGACTTTGGCTCAGGTCATGATCTCATGGTTCATGGGTTCAAGCCCTGTGTCAGGCTCTGCGCTGACAGCTCAGACCTAGAGTCTGCTTTGGATTCCCTCTCTCTGCCCCTCCCCTGCTCACTTGCTCTCTCTCTCTCTCTCTCTCTCTCTCGCTCTCGCTCTCTCTTCCCCTCTCAAAAATAAACATTAAAAAATAAATAAACTCACTCATGGATTTTCTGCATTCAGAAGTCAGCAGGAACCCATCTGTGAAATGCAGCGCCCATTCTTGAGAGAAAATAACCTAGCCAGCACCGTCATCCTGAAGACCCCAGTGTGGATCTGGTTGTTGTGGGCAGTCAGCACCCACCTCCCCCTTCCCAGCCTCCAGCCATTGATCAGCCCCATTAGCAGATGACAAATGACTTGGGTGGCCCCGGTCCAGTCCCTGATGGACCAGCACACAAAGGACTCAGCCTCTATCTCTAGTAATTGTCTTTTCACTTGGCAATTCCCTAGGGCGGTCGAAGCTCCAAGAAAGTGTCCCCCCGGAGCTGCCCATCTGCTCTGTGGCCAACCCCAGGCCAGCAAGAAAGTCCCTGCCCAGAAGGGCTGTCAGGATGGCTCCAACTTTCAGGACAAGCAGACGTGATGGAGACCCATCTGTGCCGCTGAACTGACACACTGATGACGGTGACGAGGACCTTTCACTGAGGCTTAGTACACACAAGTGGCATCCCCTGGGGTCTTCGCAGCCACCCTGAAATGCTGGTTCTCTTGTGGTTTTCATTTTAAAGACGATAAACCCAGGGTTTCGTGAGACTCCGTGCTTACTCAAAGTCATACGCAGCTAGTAAGAGGCGAGCCTGAGGCTGGAACTCATGGTGGCTGGACTGCACAGCCTCTCGCCCCTGGTGTGATGCCGGCTGCCTTCTGGCACCCGGCTCCCTTCTGACCCGCAGCTTTTTGGGCTGTGGCGCTGTGGTCTCACAGAATGCAAATTCGCTTTCGCGTTAAATCCCTCACAGAAGGGGGATCGTTTTGTGGGTCAGCGACACCAAAGCAGCTTCCTGACTCCATGGATTAGCCACTGGGAGTGGAGGCTTGCTTGCAGGTGACCCGCTGGTGGGGACTCTGGAGGCAGCCAGACCGGAGGTGCAGTCCCTTCTCACCGCTCGTATGCTGGCAGACCTCGGGCAAGGCCTTGCTGTCATCTAGGAAGCCAGGATAATCCACACCAGCACCTCGTAGGATTGTAGAGAAGGTTTAAAAACATAATCCATCCCAATAAAGGACGCCACTCTTTATAATAAAGATTCAGAGTGCTTAGCACATTTCTGGAACAGAGTAAGCACTAAAAATGAGCTACTATGATATCTTCACAAGATCTTAAATCAAACTTCCATAGTCCATTCTAGCCAGAGATAGTCTGTCTCCTTTGAGGTTCCAAAGGATGTTAAAAGTTCTCTTAGAAAGTCTCTTTTGAGAGGTACCTGGGTGGTTCAGTCAGTTGAGCATCTGACTTCGGTTCGGGTCATGATCTCACAGTTCGGGAGTTCAAGCCCCGTTTTAGGCTCTGTGCTGACAGCTCAGAGCCTGGAGGCTGCTTCAGAGTCTGTGTCTCCCTCTCTCTCTGCCCTCCCCAGCTTATGCTCATTCTCTCTCTTCTCTCAAAAGTAAACATAAAAAAAAAAAATTCTCTTTCAAATTTGTGTTATGTAATGCACATATATTTTCTCCTTTTTCAAAACATGCTTTGGAGTAAAGCTGACACAATGTGTCATCTGTTTAAGGTGCACAGAGCCTTTTGTAATTCGTAAGCATGATGACTGGACGTGTTTTCTCCTTAAAAAAAAGTTAGAACCTTGTTTGAACCTCAAAATGAGCTAGACTCTATTTTACAGATGGGGAAACTGAGGCTTAAATAACTTGCTCAGGTCATGCAGGAAACAACAGTGAGGCGAGGACACAACTCCAGGCCACGTGCGCTGGAGCCTGGGTTGGTCACTCTTACTGCTGTAAGTACTAGATTATCAACGCCCTGGACAGGACCGAGGTCTAAATGACCGCCCGCCTCTGCCACCCAGCACACGGAGGTCTCCGTAAGTATTTTAGAAAGAACAGGCTGAAAGAAGAGGGAAGTTTCTTCACCTACAGTGTCACAAATCTCCGGGCAATGTGCGCTCGAAGTCCACCTGGTGGGACTCCTTCCTCCATCGGCTGAGATCCAGGAAACCCATCCCCGCCTCCTGCCGCCCAGAGAACATGGGGCAAAGTGATGCTGTGCCAACTATAACAATGATGATAATTACAGTCCCTATCACAGCCAACAGTCCGTGGGTGCTTGCGGTCTGCGTGCCTTCATAAATGAACTTGTTCAATAACCTTAGGAAGTCTCGGAAGTGGGATGCCCCACTTTACACCACAGGGAACGTTTGCATTTGGTTTTAAATAGAATGTTCGGAGCTTCAAACAATTTCAAAGTTATGTCATTTTCCCCATGTGCTTGTAATTTAGGGAGAAGCAGCTGGTACACTTCATACACATAGAAACATACACATAGATGCACGGATCGTTCAGTTATATAGACAAGAACAGATACTTAATGGGGTTACCATTACAGTAAATTGGTCTGAGGAGCCGAGCTGAGGACAAAACTTAACCTAAAATAACTCGGTGCTACTATTCACAATAGCCAAAAAGTAGAGACAATGCCATCAACAACTCCCACAACATGTCCATCGAAAGCTGACTGGATAAATAAAATGGGGCATATGTGGTGATGGACTATTACTAACCCATGAAAAGGAACAGAAGACTGACACCTGCTACAACATGGGTGAACCTTGAAAACACGATGCCTGATACAAAAAGTCACGACACATTGCATGGTTCCATCCATCGAGACAGAAAGTAGACGAATGGCCGCCAGGAGCTAGAAGGGGGAAGGTGAGTGCCCACTGTTCAAGATGGTCAAGAAGTTCTGGAACTGGACAGTGGTGGTGTTGCACAGCATGGTGGATGTAATTCATACTACTGAGTTGTATATTCTACGGTGGTTAAAATGGTAAATTTTGTATTGTATGTATTTTTACTACAATAAAAAAATTATTCAATGCTCCTTTCACTGTACGTGGTGTAAAATCCCTATTCCTTGTCTTCACCTTCAAAAACTTCCAAATATGTCCTCTCCACCTGCTTTATCTCTCTCTCTCTCTCATTCTCTCTTTCTCTCTCAATGCCAACCACTCTTCCCATCACACCCAGACCCAGAGCCCAACCCAAACACTAGCCGCTTCCTTTTGAGTCACATGCCACCCCACAGCCAGCCCTACTCAGAGTCCCCTCCTGCACCCTTCACCTCGCTTGGGCAGAGCTGAATCTTTACATGCCTCATATGTACCACCATCACAGTACGTGTCCACAGAGGGTATTATAATTACATGCGTTCATACAACAGAAGAGCATGTGCTAGTTACAAATAGAGGCGTGGGGGTCTGCAGTCTTGGACTGCAGTTCCAATCTCAGCTCTACCTGCTCTGTGCACATAGATAAACTACTTAACCACTGGGTGCCTCTGTTGCCTATTTTGTAAAAATTGGGCCCATTACAATACTTGATGTGAGGATTACACACAAAAATACATAGACAGCTCTTAGAACAGTGCCTCATCCCTCCTAAGCACCCAGTAAATGTTTGTGCCATTATTATACTGACCATCACCATCATCCTCCCTCTGCCCCAGTAGCTTATGAGCCCCACAAGCCCAGCATAGGGCCTGACATACAGCAGATGTTCAAGAACTACATGTTGAATGAAGTTATGATCCATCCATCCAGTTCTTCTCATTTTACTGATGGGAAAATGGGAAAGTGATTTGTCCAGTCATGCAACAAGCTGGAGCCACAAGGAGGTCGTGAGCTTCCCATGTTGGGTCCTCACTCACTGCTAAGACACGATAGGGCAAGATCCCAGTGTATTTGCACGGAGATGGGCTGTGTATGGTGCAAACCCCATCATGCGGCCCACACAGCACTGCCCTGTGAGAGTGAGGCCAGTGCTAGGCTAAGCTGCCACGTCTTAGCACTCAAGACCTTTCTTCGCTGCACAGCAAGAGCCTGAAATATCAGCAGGCAGGCTATAAATAATCGAGAAGAAAATAATCCAGAAATTAACTGAGGGTCTGTGCATGAGTCAGTGGGGCTCCCTCTCCCAGGGAGGATGATGCATGAGCTGTCGGAGATAAGACTTTGGTTGGGCATATTTAAGGTGAGCGCAGATAGCAGTGGGCACTCAGGGAGTCTCTTCCGCCACCACCAAATGGGAAACTCCATAGATCAAACCACAAAATAAATGAGGACATTAAGGCTTCATACACTCTGGGATCTGTATTTGAAAAACCAAGATTCCAACTTAAACTAGCTCCTCCTTAAATGATTTTGTTATCACTCCCTGAGAAGTCACTCTTCAGCACCAGGGGTCTTTCATGGGAGACTCTGGCCCATAGTTTTGAATACTCACAGCTGATACTTATTGAATCTATATCTATGTCGATATAGATATACACACATATGCCAAGCCCTTAGCACAGGATTTCATATATACTGACTCAACATTAACTTAATCTTTAAAAAACCCGATAAGGTGTGATGAACTATCAGCAGCCCCTCTATGCAGATAAGAAAACATCTGTCATGTGACCCAACAAGACGACGTACTAGGAAGTGGTGGAACTGGTGGTTAAACCCAGGAATTTGGATCCAGTTAAAGGAAGGTAGTCATAAAACCAAGGCTGTTGTCTTGGAGGGTCTCTGAGAGACTAAACAGAAACAAAAGGGGAGGTTCTAATATCCACAGTGGCTCATGACACCAACTGAATGGCCAAAGGTATGGGCCATGTTATCCCCCCAACTTGTAACAGACAGCCCCAACAGCCCCCTTAGGAGCTGGCTGAGGAGTTAATAGCTATTTGATGGACACCCACCACTATATTACAAATGGTCGGGAGCAAAATAAATGCAAATGAGGCCATGAGGGCAGAAAACCGGCCTTCCCAAGTGTATCCTGCCTGCATTGAAATGCCCTGATTCTATCCCTGAGCTTAATATTTCATGCAAAAGGCAACACTGAGATCGCCGCTCCAAGAAAACCCAGGGGAGGACAATCAGGATGACAAATGGAACCCTCCCCCTTGTATCTTGGAAATGCCAAGAGGTATGGGTGATGGGCTGAAATACCAAAACAAACCTTGAGTGAGCCTTTGGCCGAGGCTGATTTATGGGCAGAATGGTCCAGCCCTCACCTTTATTTATATCGCTCGGAGCACATAAACTCCAAGAAAATTTAGTGTTTTAATTTGGGCATCTGGCCTGCACTCTTCCTCCCTCCCCCCACCCCCAAATTGTCCTCTTCCGTGCTCCCTGGAAAACAAGACTAAACCACACACCTGTAGTGGAGGGTTCTTCTGTCTCCCACTTGCCTGGTTCAGAATAGAAGTCCCTTGAGGGCACAGAAAGGACGTGTTTAGGACGCATGAAGGGCTCTGCTGGCACCTGTGCATGCGTGCATCAGCATGGCCACTGCATGGACCAGGGGGACGTGTCCTGGACCAGGAAGCCAGTGCCTCCACTCCAGCCTGGGCTCTGCTTCAAAGTGCTACGTGGCCTCAATCAGCTCACTTGTGCTTTCTGGCCTCAGTTTCTCCAACTGCTAAATAAAAGCTGGAGGAGATGGTCTTCAATGTCCCTTCCAGTGCGGTACAGACATCCTGTGACTCCACAAGCCCACACGAGTGCTCTTCTCGGAGCTTCCGTGTTCTCTCTGTCCGTCTTAGAGTCCCTCTCTCGCATATGTCTATTGTTGAGTCACAGGATTATGTTACCTCTGCTTAACTCAGGGAAGATGACAGTCCTCAGATTAAACAACCTGTCTCTTCGAAAACATTCTTTAAGGTGAACCTGTTGGTTGAGTGATGAGGGACTTCACACACGTCTTATTGGATGCACTCATTTTGACCCACCCAATGCCCCAGATTCTAAGGGACCGTCTGGATGCCTCTTATGGGGTCCTGGCAGATGGAGGTGGGAGTGATGTGACCCAGGTCTCTGGTCACACAGCTGGCATCACCGGGCCCTGGGGCAGCTGGAATGTCCCAGTGGTTCCTCTTCAGCCTCTCAGTTGTGAAGTCAGGGTCAGAATCCAGTCTTCTGGGGTCCCTCACCGCACCTTTCTCCTGCTGCTCTTTCTTGCTCTGGTTTCCAGCAGGAGGAAAGCACCTAGTTTGTCCTTCGTGCCCACCACCTGCCTTGTCAGTCAGAAAAATGTGCTTAATAAACGCTACCTGAATGAGTTAACAAAAAGAATGAACTCAGTCTCCCACCCTGGTACCTGGTGGGATGCCACACAGGTGTGCATGTTGGCAGCACCCATTTACCACCTTTACCGCACCCATGTGTGACCTTTATGACACTCACGGGGGGCTTAGCAAGTACCAGGTGCTGAGCTCCGCACCTGACGCACACCCTTCCTGTGTCTTACAACGGCCCTGGGATGTCTGGATTAGTGTCCTACCTGCGAGGAAACTGAGGCCTAGACTGTAGAGCGACTTGCCCACCTCCCAGAGCTAAAGACTGTTGAGAACAGAGTATGCAGCCAGGCAACGGGCTCATGAGATTTCTGTCCTACATTATAAATGTGTGTCGGCATCTTAGTGTGCTCAAACAAGTCATTACAGGGAAGGCCAGTGAGGCCCTTTCCTAGTAATTACTGTGTCTCAACATTTCTCTGGGTTGTACCCAAATGATGGCCTGCTGTGGCTGCTTAACCTCTACGTTCTCTTTGATGGCCAATCTGAATGGCAAACACCGTAAAGGAAGGATTCCTCTCAACCCGATCGCGCTGGGTGTTCCTCTTGTTTTTTTTTCTCCTGAACTTCCAAACCCCATGCAGAAGTTGCTTTGTCAACACGCCTGGGAGATGGTCATCCAGGCTATAGAGTTGACGATGTTCCACTGGACAGCTCTCCTCCTTAGCAAGGTTGGCCTTCGCTGGGCAGAAACCTGCGTTCACTCCCAAGTCCTAGGTGTCCCACCAGCCAAATGCCAACCAAACACAAACGAAAGGAAGTGAAAACTGTTTACTTGGGTCTTCCAGGTGACTTTAATTGCAGGTTATAAACCACTGTTAAAAGTACGGTTCATAATGAGAAAGTACACGTCAGCTTAGGGTGTCCGCAGTGGAACAGTGAAATGATTTTGTAAATGCCATCTTCTCTAATAAATCTGAATGCTGCTGGAGAGATTAGGCCATTATCCAGCACTGGCATAAATGAGAAAATGATATGATGGATCACATGCTTGAGGGGTTTTAGGAGTTAGCTGCAGACGGGGCAGGATGACGCTAGTTAGCAATGGCAGTTGGCCAATCAAATCCTATTGCCCGAAATCTAGTTTAGGGCCAGTTCTGTTATTCTGACTGTAACGGGTGCTTTCCAATATTCGTGCCAGGAAGTTGCTGTAGAAATTTTTGCCTACATGAAGGGGGGGGTTTTCTTAAAGTCAAGGGACCAAATCATAGATCCATCTGCTTGTGTCACCGTGAGGCAGAGCTGGATTTGAGAAACAGAAGGAGCCTTTAAAATCAGCGGAATACTGTAAGTTCTGGAACAGCAGCCATGGTTTTCCAAGGTACCTTTCAAGCACATAGCCATATGTGATGATATTGAGGACCACACTGAACAGGACTGAACACACATGCCCAGATGCATCCAGTGGTGGCAGTCTGCAACCTGTGGGCCATCGAGACTCAGGGTGACCAGAGAGAGCAGCTTATAGAAAATCCAAAGGGCTCCAGCATGCTGTCTGTGGACAGGAGAAATCATTTTTCTTGCGTGTATGCACTATCATGTGCAAATATATGCGGATGTGGAAACAGCATCCATCTGACAATGCTACAAATTCATTGTACTCTTTTGCACGTTTGCATTTTTAAAAATAGATAGAAAAATTACAACTACTAATATTAGGGGCCAGAATTCATTCATTCAAAACAATCTCTCTCTCTCCTCTCTCTCCATCATTAAAAAGAGTATACATAAAAACCGAGGACTACTGTGTCAGGGGGAAGACAGACACCCAAGTCATCAAATCCGGAAGGGAACGGATGGTATAGAACAGCCATCTTGCCGAAAGTTTAAACCACTGAAAACTGGTCCCTGGCTAAACTCAGAAGCACATGCCTGCTCCACAGGGAAGTGATAATTCTGTCAGTGCCGGTTTGGAGTATATTACCTGTTCCTACTGGGTACAGCCTACTACCTAAGCCTGCCAGCTCTGTGAGCTAGCCTTGTCAGTCCTTAACCCTCCTTGTCCACCCAGGTTGCAGACATCTAGATGACTTACTACATAGAGCTATTGAGAGAGTCTAACCCCAACCTCAAACACAAGACGAGAGTATCTGCATGTAAAAGGGGCTGGAAACCATACTCAATAGGGCATCATGGGAAGGTTAGTTCCTCCTAGGAGCAAGGCCTCTAAGCCACCCAGAAATACCAGGAAAAAAACCTGAAGTGTAGAAGAAAGACACCCTTGCCTTTGGGATCCAAAAATCGGCTGGGGAGGTAAAGAGAGCCTCATTCCAAGATGGGAAAATTCAATGTTCAGTAGCATAATGCGTTATTAATAATGAAGAATTCCATCCACTGAATCCCGGAGTGTGCCGAGCTCTGTGCCAGGCACGCTATGTGTTATTCCAGAAAACCAGCAGTGCCCACCCAAGGAGTGACATGGGAAAATCAGTGGGCAGTATCTGAAGATGTTTTTGGTTGTCACATTATGGGAGCGTTACTAGCATCTGGAGGTAGAGACCAAGGACGCTGTTAAACGTTTTACAAGGAACAGGACAGCCCTCCCTCCCCCACCATAGCAAGAACTTTCTGGCCTAGAATGTTAGTGGTGCTGAGGTCGAGAAACCCTGCAGGAAACCATCCCGATCACCCTGTAAAGGAGACTTTATCAGACTCTTGTTCTAAATGGAGAAGCTGAGAGCTGCAGGTCCCACCCTTGTAAGCCACGTCATTGGGGTCTGGATTGGGTCTGCCTCACTCCCTCAAGCCATACATCTGCTGTACTATTTTGACGAGGGAAGTGACCTCCTCATTTCATAAACAAGGAAACTGAGGCTCAGATGCCAAGTGTGCCACCCTGTGCCTCACTGTGACCAATGACTTTTGTCCCTTTGCAGTTCTTTTAAGGTCAGTAATGATGTCTAAACACAGATGACTGTCCCTCAAACCACGGAGCTGCTGACAAATGTCTCTTCTCCTGTCTGTTAACCATTGCACCCCTGGTGACTGACTTCTTGCTTCTGCTCCTCTAACACTATAATTGAGCGTCTCTAGCTTACTCGTTCAGTCCCCATTTATTAAGCTGCTCCGGTATCTGAGCACTGTGAAGATGCTAGACATAAACAGGTCAGAAGGCAAACGAAAGAGAACTACAAATTCAGGGGTTGGCAGACTACAGCCAAAAGGCCGCCTGTTTTTGTAAGTAAAGTTTTATGGGAACATAGCCACGCCCATTCATTAACCTATCATCTGTGCCTGCTACCCCATTATAACAGCAGAGTCGAGAAGTTGGGACAGATACCCGATGGCCCCCCCAAACCTAAAATATTTGCTATGCAGCCCTTTTCAGACAAAGTTGGCTGATCCTACACCAGTTCCATCACTCAAGCCACAGAGCAAGTATTAAAGTGAACTCCAAGGGGCGCCCGGGTGGCTCAGTAGGTTAGGAGCCTGACTTTGGCTCAGGTCATGATCTCATAGTTTGTGGGTTTGGGCCCTGCATCGGGCTCAGAGTCTGGAGCCTGCTTCAGATTCTACGTCTCCCTCTCTCTGCTCCTCCCTTGCTTGCTCTCTCTCTCTCTTTCTCTCAAAAATAAACATTAAACACTTTTTAAATAAATAAAAAAATAAAGTGAACTCCAGACCCAATCAAGAAGTGCTTCCATTTATGCAGGCAACTGCAATGTCTCCTGGCAGTGAGGGAAATCTTAACTGTTTAATGCTAATACAAATCTACTCAAAAGCACCAAAACATTTTCATCCTTGAATATACTTTTTTCTAGAGTCCATTATAAATATCTCTTCAAATGAAGTTCAAATGTATATTATTTGTTTTGCCGTCAGAGATTTCGGAAGCCCACAGTGAATGTTCCTCATCACAGTGGAATTAAAACCAAGACCAGACCCCAAGCACTGGATTAGCTGCTCAGGCGTCGATGATCACAGCTGGTTTTCTGCTGTTCTACACAGACCTCCCTTCCATTCCTCTAAGAGGCAAAAGACCTGGTTCAGACTTTCCTGGGTTTTCTGCCACACGCTTGGCCTTTGGTCTATGGATGACTCGGGTCTAGAACAAACACCTGGAGCAGCAGGAGGTCCACCTACTATTCAGGCAGCACGGCCACAGCAGAAGTGAGAGTGTGCACCTACCTCATCTGCTATATACAATAGGTGGAAAATTTAAACCAACACATTTTGGTTGCACCTTAACCCAAAGACCCCTATGAAAGAGACCCCAAAGGTTTAAAGGAGTCCCCCTAAAGGTACAGTGAAGGGAGAGATTAGGCAGAATTACTAGGGTGGTTAAATCTTGCCCCCAATACTTGGAGAGTATACATATCCATATGCAAAGACCACAGGTTCCCACCCAGATGTACTTCCCATATTAAAAAATCCCAAATGACAGTGGTGGCAGGTGCAAAAAAAGTTTCCTCCAAAGGAGAGTTCATTAAAAGACAGGAAGTTCCCTGTGCAGCCCTGCCCATGTATAGCTACCCAACTGCTCACTAGGGAGGCCGGAAGAGAAGCTTTATGCTTAGGCATCGAGAAGACAGGTCACTTGTAAAACTGGATTCTCCCTTCACCATGGATGGACATGAGGGCTCAGAGCAGGACAACATAGGCTTGGGGTGACGGTGTCACCATCCAGCCCTTCCAGATCAAGGCGGCCCATGCCCAAGAGAGAGTGGCCAAGGCAAGGTCAGATCGCCTCCAATCATAAGCTACAGGGCAGCCCTCTCCCACCACCATGCAGCCAGACCCGACCTTGCCATGGGAGAAAGAGAGAACTTGGTTCAATGATCAGCTCAACATTCTTGAACAAATCAGGTTAAAGTATTGTGCCTCAGTTTCCTTACTCAGGAATTAGATTGTTGTGTCTACCTCAATTCAATCACACAGGTCAGTTGGTAGAACTCATAGAGAAGATGCCTGTGAATGTCATTTTATATTGTGAAGAGCTGGGCAGTGATAGAATCCAGTGCTTCCCTAGCATCTTCTGAGGTGCAGAGAAGAGTGGATAAATGCAGTGCAGTCCTGGAAAGAGGAATCGCGCATCGAGTTCATGGACTGAAGGTACTAGACCAAGCTTCTACTTTAGAGGCAAGGTGGTACACTGAAAGTTTTAGAAGGTGGGTTCTGAGTTACCCCATAGTCGAACCAACCCATATGTTGACCAGCTGAATTTTAACAAGGTTCTACACTATTGGCCAATGACAATGACCTGCACTGTAGAAGCTGACCATGGATTCATGATCCTTTTCTACAGGACTTCCATTAAGACTTCAACCTGCCTCCTTGCTCCAGCAGGGCTGTCTGATACCACATCAGATTGCACACAGAGCAAACAGGACACATCTGCTAGCTAATGGGCCAACAGTGTCTACAAAAAGGCAGTCAGGCTTTGCCTTTCTGTTACCTCTCAAAACTAAAGATGTTTCAAATATTCCCATTTTTTCTTGCTTCACACAATCTTGTAGGAATAGAAAAAAACAATCTACTTGATGAACACATTAATTAAGTAAATCAATATACATAAAATCACAGGCTCACTCTCCCCAGGCATCATTTACCATTGCTCTATGGTACCACAACTGCACTCTCCAGGGTCAGTATCAAATTTCCAAATTTCATACCTACCTATCAGCAAGAAATGGCGAGCAAAGAGTTTCAAATGGCAAGAATGAGGGCAGGGAGGAGACATAGATCCCATTGTGTTCCAAGTTGTACTTACTGAATTGAAGCAAATACACCATGTTCAATGGTTTTTAAGTCCAAGTTAATCAAGGAAAACGAACTAATTCATTTGTTGTAGTTGACAAGAAGCCCCAGCCTTTGCCAGGAGGACGATACAAAGAGTGAGGTTATTTTAAGAGATGAAGGGACATACCTGCACTGAAATTCATATATTTTCTTATTCTCTTTGGAGAAAAAGAAGGTGGTTACTCAAGAGCTAAACCCTGAATCACCCACATCTTCCTCCTCCTTAAGGAATGCCCTTTGATGGGGAAGGTCCCGGCCCACAACTACTCTCTGAAGTGTCCAATCCTAAGCCATCCGAAAAGTTGTACTTTTTAATAATCTCTCATGGTCAGTTTAACCTTTAGCAGCAAAATCAATGTATTTTTCCCAGCATGACTTTACCAAACATCGCCACCGTCACGCACATCTGTGAAGGCTCTGTATTTGTCACTTCATCTCTTTTGCCATTTCATCTGTCCAGACCTTTATTATAAAATGTAATTTTGTTTCCATGTCAGTCACACCTAGTAGAGCATGAGCTCCAAGATAACCTAGTTCGTATCTTATTAAATCTATGGTCCCTGAACCCGGGTGCCCAATCTATTGGACAGGAAGAGAGACAGAGAGAAGAGAGGAAGAAGAAATGAAGGAAAGAAGAGAGAAGAGGGAAGGCGGCAGGGTAGACATCTAAGCAAAAAGGCAAAACCATCCTTTAAAAAAATTTTTTTATGTTTATTTATTTTTGAGACAGAGAAAGAGACAATGTGAGCAGGAGTGGGGCAGAGAGAGAGAAGCAGGCTCTAGGCTCTGAGCTGTCAGCACAGAACCCAATGCGGGGCTTGAACCCACCAACCGCGAGATCATGACCTGAGCTGAAGTCGGACACTGACTGAGCCACCCAGGCGCCCCAAGGCAAAACCATCCTAATGGTATGTCTGTGTGCTCCTGGCCACGGCATCTTGATATTCTTGCCACAGCGAAGCAGGCAGGCTCCAGGATTGGCTGAGCTTGGGTTCCAACCCCCTGTTCTTCTCTTCAGCAGATGACCACTTTCTGAAGCTTAGAAAAGCAGCCTATCCTTCCTAGGTCTTAATGTCTTCATCCACAGAATGGAGCTGCTAACATTGCCTAATGCTCTGTGATAGGAAAGGGAGATGGCAAAGTGTCCATCCAGCACACGGAGCAGGGTTTGGGAAAGCCAAGAGGGCTCAACCCACGTTTGCTATGGCTGCTACTGTTACCCTCAGATGATCTCAAAAGTACCTCTAGCTCCCCAGCCCTGATGTTAGAGCACCCCTTTTCTAAGAAGGAGTCAAATCCCTACAAAGAGGGGTCCACTGCCCCCTTCCCAGATAGGAAAGAAGTCCAAGTCCTCTCTGTGACTTTCTCCAGCCAAAGCCCAGCAGTTCGGTATAAAGAAGGGAGGTCCTCACATGTGAACATGGTTCAGCCACCAGTCTGCCCTCTTGCCTCTGGCCGGGCACCAATGCTTCCTGGCTGTGGGTGCTCTGGCAGTGACAAAGCATATTTCGTACAGTGGAGTTCTGAGGATTTATGATAATGACTTTGTGTCGGACATGCAAATCCTAATTGTAATTGCCACAATGCCAGCTTCAGAACAAAAATGATTTCTTGGGCAAGAATGAGGAAAACTGTGCAAAGCCAAACAGCATCCTGGTTGAGACAGCAGGCGGTCCTGGGAGTCACAGTTAATTGTATTTGTGTCCTGGCTCTGCCACTTGCGAGCAGGTCATACAACCTTCCCATGCCTCGATTTCCTCATCCATAAAATGGCAAACACAGTACTTACCTCAGAAGGTGGTTTAAAGTATCGACTAAGGTAACAGAGGGAAAGGGTGTAGACCAGGGTTGACAAGGCAAGTAAATGCTCCATTAAAATCGTCAATTATTAAATCAGCGATCTCCTTGATACCACATATAATGTGATATGCAGACCAAATTTCACATGCTGCAATTAGCAATCAATCATGGATTCATTCATTCATTCATTCATTCATCAACTATTTATGGAGCTCTTGCTATGTGTCAAGCAGTGTTTTGGGTGCTAATAAAGGAGCCGAGAACAAACAGACAAAACTCTGCTCACACACAGCTCCCATTCTAGACTCACAGCTAGGTCTCTCCTAACTCCTGGTGCAAAAAGCAGTTCTCAGGCGGGCGCTATCTTGGCCCCCAGTGGACATGTGGCAACTTCTGTAGATGTCTGTGGTTGCCACGGCTGGGGTGTAGAAGGTTCTACTGGCATCTAGTGGGCAGAGGACAAGGAAGCTGCTGCACATCCTCCTGTGTACACAACAGTCTCCCTCCCCAGCAAAGAGTCGTCTTGCCTTCAATGTCAATACTTCTGAAGCTGGGAAACTCTAGTGTAAAAGAATCTGTAAAATATTAGTGGGTCCTTCTTTGGGCCTGGCTTGGGCAACTGGAGGCTACCGAGACCGCAGGAAGGGAAGCTGTGAAAGGGAAGGACGCAGGTGGACGGAGAATAAGGAGGCCACAAGAGTCCAGTTTTGCCAAGAGTCACGCTTCCCAAGAGAGAGAAAGTGCACAAAGTCCAAGAAGCGGGAAGCCCCAAACCCAGGATCAGATGGCTCTTTGCAGTGGTGACAAGTGACCCCTGGGTTGTGTCTCTGGCAGGCAGGAGTCAGTTCCTCTGTCAGCTAACTTCACACTTACGTGAAAGTATGGCTGCTCCCTTCACTCTCCGCCAAAGCTTTCATCACAAGGACCGAGAAATTACCATGAGCCTAGTGGAATAATACTAGGATAGAGAATAGCCTACAGTTCCCTCAGCCTTCTTAATATATCAAGTCAGAGGATGTTTCTGACTTAGGAGACAAAACAGGTTTAAGTCACAGAGGGACCTGCTGGGTTTGAAACCCCGGCTCAGTCACTGCCAACTGAGTGACCCTCATCATCAAAGGGGAACGAGGGAGGCCATGGAGCCAGAACACGGTCACTTAAAGCAGAATGCCCTTTTGCGTGTAATGTATTATCTCTGTGCCTTAGTCTTCGTACATGTAATATGGGTACAAGAATGGTACCTGCCTCGCAAGTCATTACAAGGACTGAACACATCAGTTAAATGCATTAATACAGGAAAGTACTTAGAACTCTGTACTTGGACCCAAGTCAAGACTGTCAAAGCTGTTACCAGCACTGTGGCAGTCATAACTGTTATGGGACCTAACTTCTCCCACTCCCAGCGTCCTCTTTTGAAAAATAGGCATAAGGGGCGCCTGAATGGCTCAGTCAGTTAAGTGTCTGACTTCAGCTCTGGTCATGACCCCACGGTTTGTGAGTTTGAGCCCCACGTTGGGCTCCGTGCTGTCATCGCAGAGCCTGCCTCAGATTCTGTCTCCCTCTCTCTCTGTCCCTCCCCCACCCATGCACTCTCTCTCTCTCTCAAAAATAAATAAACATTAAAAAAGAAAAGAAAAATGAACATAATAGTTGCCAACCCATTGGGCACAGGATTCAATTATGCATATTAAACACTTGGGACAATACTTGATATGTTGTCATTTCTTATTACTTATTGAAAAGTTTGACAAAAGCACTGAAACTAGTTCTCGCTTCGCCCTACGTTAAACTATTCACCGGGTGGAAACTGCATGGCGTCAGGATGATTCCAGAAGGCCTCGTGTCCTGTGAAGTACTCAAGAGTGAGCTCCGAGAACCATTATGGATTGCTAAGGGCGAGTGTGAAATATTAGCGCTGGGCCCACCTTCCTTGAGAGGGCACTCTGCTCCTAACGATTCACCTCGCTTCAAACCACCTGCAGAGCTGAGGCCCTGACACGCTACAAGGGCACGGAAGAAGATGGGGCGGGCGGCTGCGCCAGGCGACTCCTTCTCCCACTTGGCCCCATCCTCCTGGCCGGAGTGCACAACGCAGAAGAGCCCAGAGGCCTTGGGCGGGGGAGGGGTGCTTCGCCTGCAGAACCGCCCGTAGACAAGCTCTCCTGTACGGTCCCAACTCCTCGGACGGGCGAAGGGGACAGGAGCGTTTCAGAAGTCTGACCCAAAGGCCCAGCAAGGCCAAGTCAACAAAGTCGCCGGAACGAATTGGGAACCAATGATTTCCCAGCACACAGAAGCCACCTGCCCAAACAGTTGTTCTTGCCAAACTCATTAAAACTGTGTTCAGCTTCTTTTATGTTTCTAGCGGCTTAGGACTCCAAGGGGGAAGCGGGAATGCCCACAGAGCACAACCTGGAGTCCGCCGCTTAGATCGGAGGTTGCATCAAACGAGCAGGAATGTTCTGGTCTCATCCAACCACGTGGGGAGGAAGAAGAGATCCCTGGGCCTGGCCTTCCTCCGGCTTCTTCACAGTCGAGACGGGCCTGGGCAGGAGACCCGGAGGATGGCGACACGGGTCCAGCAGGACCGGTACCTGCTCCGAAGTGTCAGGTACAATCTGCCACAGCGGTTGGTCACTCTGTTGGCCTCTTTTCCTAAGTGATCCCGCCTGAACCTGCCGCGCCTGCATTTCAGACGATGAAGACATTATGGCGAGGGCTGTTGGTGGCACCCCTTTGTCATTCCATGTGTTACTTACCCTAATATCCAGCCCAAATGGTACAGACTCATTTTCATTTACAAGATCACTTAAAAACCCATTCCCTCTGGCCTCAGCAGGCAGAACAAGTTGTCTTCTTGCCTGACGGACGGCAGGGGGTGAGAAGCCAAGCACTAATGTTCACAGAAACCAACCCAGGAAAGGGTCTGAAAAGAACTGAGGAGTTCGTGTTGTTGTCACTTTCCCTAGCTGTACAAGTCAGGAATAAATATAAACAAAATATGCAGTGAATATGGCCGGGACCCCAAGCTTGACCTTCTGGGCCCCCTATGATTTGCACAGCGAGTGGGTAACTTTCCAACCAGCACTCCCCACCTGCCAGGCCCATCTGCTACAAGTTCACAGGCAGCCAGTAAGTCACAAATTATGACCTCCAGGATTGCTAAAAGCGCCAGCAGGCTTGGGAAGTAGAGGGTAGATGAGGAGAGCCAGGCCTTCCCTTACCCTGGGACCATATGCAACATGGCTCCTGATATAAAACTCAGATTGGCTTAGACTTGTGGTTAATATCAAAGAAGTTGTGAAAAGCCTCAGTAAATCATGAAACACTGGAAGCATGAAATTAATCAGAGCCAGAAACTCGACCTAAGGGGTCCTCCACGGCATTTTCCAAAGACAATGGGAAGACAGTAAATAATAGCCAATCAATAACTAATTCCAACCATGCTGTACTGATCTGTAAGTAATCTCTTTGTGACCATGCGTGGTGATTTTCGGGAAGAACTCTGAAGCCCCATCTCACGGCAGCCTACCAGATGTGGAAGAGACACCTGTCTCTTTCAGCCATTGATGCGGCCAGAAAACGGAGAAGTATGTGACCCGTGAGCCGAGCTCTGCAACTTGGGGGCAAGCCAACAGAAGGCCCCAGAAATTCCATCCCATATTGTTCCATCTACTTGGCTCTGTGAAATTTTTTTCTCAAGAAAAGAAAAAGGTCTACTTGGGAAAACCAGAGCCGAGGTAGAATGAATTGGGGAGAAGATGCCAAAAGACAGAACTGATTTTGCAAAGCAACAGTGTCTAGCGTCTCCATGGACTGCTCACACATTCAATTCAGTCCAGAGGTAATTCATACTTCGCCGAAGAATTTCCAGTGTCGTAGTGATGCTAGATAAGAACAGTCAGACCTGAAGTAACAGCCTATTTTAGCACCTACGGAGGAAAAAAATAAAACTCGCATCTATTTATGGAAGTTTACCAAGGCGTAGGAAAATGACCCTTTTCTCCATCCCCACCCTAAGAAATGCAGTAGGCTGTGCATCCTCAACACTCAAAAAACATGCTGTCAGCACTTCCACTTGCATAGGCATATAAATACAATTATTTCCTTAAAACAACAACAACAACAAAAAAACCCTAAGAGCAGTAGGCATGTATCCTACTAGGCACAAGTATTTTATGGTCTAGACAGTTAACACCTATTTGAATTGGGTACAATGGGGCTTAATTGTTTTATTCCACGCATAGCAAAGCAAGCAATTGAATCTAATATTAGTCATTCATCAGATAAAACATTCTCAGAGAAACAAACTGCTATATTTTCTCCTCAAAGAACAGCAAGCATTTTAAACACATTTTCTGGAGATGTTACGCCGAGGAAAACAGCTTAGAAATGTTACTTTAAACAAATCCGTTCTCTGGCTACCAACAAGACAAATTGGAGCAAACGCGAGGCTCTGTTCTTTCCAAGGCTCCTTCTGTCCACCTGTCAAAAGGAGTTTTGACCCCACCCCCACCCCCACCCAACCCGAGAGGCAGCTCCGGAGCTGTGAAATGCAAGGATGCCGGCAGCACTGTATGCCAGAATCCTCATTAGGGATTATCCGACTCACTCGGAGCAGGCAGAGAAGATGGGCTGCCTGCCAAGTGTACTTTCAACACAGATTCCAAAAGAAGATCCTGCAAAGTGTCGAAAGCCCAGATTTTCAGCAGTTCACTTTCTAGACTCCGTTACATAGCAACCATGCCCGGCTCACACAGGGTACCAACCAAGTTAATATTTTGCTTAAATGACGCACTGCATTAACTCTCTAGGAAAATCCAGGTTTTCTTCATCGACTTACCTAGGGTCAGATACCATCCCTGGGACAAAACCCCCACGGTGAACGGACGAGCTTGTTTAATTCATTAAAAAAAACTGGAACAAAAAAATATCTGAAAATGGAGCTAACAAGTTCTTGGCAGGGAGAGGGAGAGGTGATTCTTCCCTGTAACCATTTGTGCTAATATTAAAAGTGCATTAGCGTTCATTGAATATGTGCATAATGCCCTTTAGTAAAATATGACTGCCACAGAGGCATTTTGAATGATACTCATTTCATTCAAAACTTTGATTTGAAACGGGACAACTCAATAGCAGAAAGCAGCTCCTAGGGGTTTGGTCTCACTGAGTCTCACCAACACAGACAAAATTAAAACAGAAGGTGAATTTGGAAGAATGGTCAGGAACCCTCCCCCCACCCCCACTCCCACCCCCACCCAGGAGCTGAGCATTCGTGAGCCTTCCTGGACATATGTTACAAAGACGCATAAGGAAACCAATCGACCATACTTTAGAATTAACTTGGCGAGAATTCCATGTTTTCCTTTAGGAGTGCGCAAACACTAGCAGAAAAAACTACCAGACCACATCTGCAGAGGGTTCCGCTCTACCTAGTGCCGCCATACATAGGTCATGAGAAACAACAACAACAACAAAAGAAAATAAAAACAAAATCTAAAAAGCTCACAGAGGCTAACTAATATAAAATGTACAGGATAGAGGTATTCCTGTCCAGATAAGTGAGTGGTGCCCTATTGGCTTGCTTTCTTTTCAACCATCCCATTGGTTTAAATTCACATCCATTCAAGAGGGATATGTGGCCAACAACTGAGTTGAGTTGAAACCTTTCACGTGTTATTTAACCTCCATTAACGTTTTAGCAAAGGTGTTGAAAACCATCAAGGTTACACGGAGGAAAAATGGAGGCCATCCTTCAAGCAGCCACCCGCAGACGGCTACTGACGTGGACAGGCATACTCCTATGAGCAGGAGGGGATGCTGGTTTTGTGTGTCTTCAGGGCCATCAAGGGATCCAAAAGTCATTTTTCACAGCCGTGTGCATTTTTGTAGGAAAGGAGAAGGAACCAGCTCACTGTCGCTCCGCTGTAATTTCCCCATCAGCTAAGTATCTCAACTTCCACACTGAGTGCGTGGATCCCTGCTGTGCTGACCTCCTGAGCGTGCTCAGTCCGCAACTGGACCCAGGACTCAAATGAAAGCCACTTAACTTTTCCTTGGCCGAGGAAAGGGGGCAGACGGTGGGGAAACAAAGCAGCATTCTTCCCTCCTCCTTACTGTGGTTTTTGATTCTTCGCAGAATACCAGTTCTTAGCTATTTGTTTAACATTGGAAGAGTCTCTGCCTGTAAGGAGTAAAGCCTTACCACGCAGTCTACCTTCCTTTTCTTTTTGTCCCAGGGGCCAGCGGCGAGCAACTTCCACACACAATGACAGAGCAGGGGATAAATGACAGGACAAGAAGATACCCACCTTGAAAACAACTTGTGCAGCAAACAACGGCCTCACAACAGCTTCCCACCATTACGTCATGGCTACTTCAGACCAAACTGCCCCCCCAATTCCTCACACTTCTGACAGACTCCTGAAGTACCAAGTTCACATCTGACTTGGCATTCCGCATAAAACCACGGTACACGCTTAACATCTCCCACCAGAAAAAGCACAGTTCCTCCCGGAAGGAGAGGAGCAAATAGAAACCGATGGGGAGAAGGCACTCACATGAACACAGACTCTCAACACTTAGGAGAAGCTCTTGAAATAACAACAAAACCAGAAAAAATCCCTCTGAGCCACGGAGCTGTTGGTACCTCATACTTCATCAAGTGACATATTTATACAAGTGGCCCTCCTATATATTTTTTCTGTCGAATTCTGGATTCCAGGAGTTTAGTTTATAACTGGAATGATATTAATAATCAGCGAAACCATTTCTTAAAGAGCAGTTGGGCAAAACAAAACGAAACACACACACACACACCCCCACACCCACCCCCCCCCCACACACACATACACACACACACAAAGGCTGAAAGCCAGTCTACCCTTTCACTTTTCAGTTGGCAGAAACCAAACAGTACATTTTTGGATACTTCCTCCCCTTTAACCCTGGGGGGGGGGCGGTCCCGGGCTTCATCACTGTCAATGTCAATACGGCCCAGCTGTCTTTTTTTCCCCCTCCTCCTGTAAAGTGCAGAGTCCCTTCAAGCAGCGAGCTCCCTGCAACCAAGCATCTAAGCCTTCATTTCACCAGGAGCCCATCACTCAGCCTTTGAGGTCTAAGATTTCCCCCTGGAAAGTGCTCTCGGTGTTTATATTCGCTGGGAATTTCAACTCACTGCCGAGCAAAGCATCTACTGTTGCATCGATATATTCCGCTGCCTGCGCGATTTCAAATGGGGAGAAAATAAAGTCCAGATGCAACGGAGACAAGGGATTTGGCATCCGTGGAGAAAAGTGCAAAGCAGTCCAATCCTCTACCCCAACCCGGGCAGCAGAGCCCTGAGCTCGCTCTCGCGGGGGTGGGGGGTGGCGTGGTGGAGAGTCTTTCCAAAAGAGGGAGCCGCCAGAACCGGGGGGGTGGGGGGGTGGGGGGTGGGGAGAGCTGTGGCATTCGCCCCTGCCGGGGGTGGGGGCAAAGGCCCGGGCACGAAAAGTTTGCCCACGGAGCTGGGGGCTGTGCGCCAGCGAAAGGGCACTTTGTGCTGCGGGAGGGGCGCCGCCCGCTGCGCCTCGCTCGGGCTAGGCTAGCCGGGGCCCGTGTGACCGTGTGAACCCGTGCCCACCGCGCCCGGGTTTTCCTTAATGACAGCAGCCTGCAACTCCCAGCAGG
>NC_043707.1:131603118-131613851 GCF_006229205.1 Suricata suricatta
GGCGGCGGGCGGCGGCCGCGAGTGGGCCGGGGTGGCGCCCCCGGCGAGGGGTAGGGGGCGCCTGCTCCAAGGCCGGCGCTGGGTCCCCTCCCGGGAGCGGTGGGGCAGCCCCCGCCCTGGCTAACAAGCGCCCCGCGCCGGGCAGGGGTTGGGGAGGGGGTGGGTGCTCGGCAGAGAGGGGTGCTCGGGAAAGAGGCCCGGGAGGGGAGCGGAGACGGAGCTCCGCAGGGGGGGGGGCGCGGCTTTCGCGATCCCGGGAGTGGAGCTTTGCTTCCCTCAAAATGCAGGTTCGAAATGTGCAGCGGGGAGCTGAGCTGGTGCCCCGAGTGCCGCCCACTCTGCACCCCACTCCATCCCTACCCCCCCTTCTCCGCTCCAACCTACGCTGTGCGCAGTCCCCGGTAGGAGCCCCCTGTCCTGGCCCTGCGTGGGCCGCTGGAGCTCTGGCCTCCTTGCAGACCCCCACCCCCACCGCCGTGTGTGCACCCGGGGTGGAGGGCTGGCCTTAGCCAGGTCCTAAGCTTTGTAGCTGGGCTAAATATTGGGGGGCGAGAGGGAAGAGGCCAGGAGGGAAGACGAGACGACTAGAAGGCATCTAGGGGGTTTTCCCCTTTCCCCTCCTACTGGAGCAGGAGGAGTGTCCAGGGCCCTGTTTACCTATTGCCCCTTAAAGGAGAACTGAGGTAACCTTAAAGTTGATAAACCTATCTAGCTTCTCTTTCTCCCAGAGCACAGGCTTTGCATTTTTCACTGGGGCCCTGGATTCCTGCCACCAGACCTTGTTACCATAGCAAGCTTCATTCCATGCAAATAGGACAATTTAAAACAGCCAATGTAACCCTGAGGACAATAGTGCACGGCCATCCGGGCCCAGTCCATCTCTGGAGAGTAGCTCAGGGCCTCCAGCAGAGGCCAAGGGCGTGTTCTTGCACAGACTGAAGTTGCCCACTTGTGAGATTTATCAGCATTTATTAAGTAGGAAGCCTACTATATGCAAAGTGCTTGGGTGCATTATCCTCTCTTTGGAGTAAGGATTATGAAATCTACTTCAGCGATGAGGAAACTGAGGCGCTGGGTGGGGGTTAAGCGATTTACCCAAAGGGCCCACAGAAATCAGGTGAAGCCAAGATGGGAAGTAAGAGTCACCTGCTTTCCAATTAGTCCCACTCTGCTTTGGATGCTGGATTTTTATATGGAACCATAAAAACCCACTCTTGCTCCATCCCCCTGGGGCCACTAACGAGCTTTTGTAAGAGGGTGAGAGGGTATTGGCAGAACATGTGGCAGCAGACATAATTTTTCACTGTCTACGCTCCTGAGCTAACTGGGCAGCTGGGGATTGAACCCCTGATCTTCATTTCATTCGCCAGAATTCTGACCCACTGAACCAACCAAGGAACCTAGGCTGCTTGGTGTGTTTGTAAGTCGGGCGTTTGTTCTTTGAAGTCCTCTGGTTAAGCTGTGGATGGGGACTGTCCTAGTTCAGCCATTGTGTTCAAAAACTTAAACACAGACTTACCATATGGCTGAGCAGTTACGCTCCTGGGTATAGAGCCAAAGAATTGGAAACAGAAAACTCAAACAAAGGGTTCATAGAAGCACTGTTCACAAGAGCCAGAAGGTGGAAACCACCCAACTGTCCAACAACAGATGAATGGATAAAGCAAATAGTGGTATGTCCATATAACAAAATACTATTCAGCCAGGAAAAAGAATGGGTTGCAGACACTTGTGGCAAGGTGGATAAATCTCAAAAAGCGTTAAGCTATGTGAAAGAAGCCAGACACGGAAGGTAACATGATGTCATTTGTATGAAATACCCAGAATAGGTAGATCTATACAGACCTGTTTGCCAGGGGCTAGGGGAAGGCGACAATGGGGAATGACTGCTTCGTGGGTACCGGGTTTTATTTTGGGGTGATGAAATATTTTGGAACTAGACAGAGGTGGTGGCGTATTACGAAGGTGCTAAATGCCATTGAATCGTTCACTTTAAGACGGTTCATTTGGTGTTGTGTGAATTTCACCTCGATTAAAGGTAAGTGGGCACATATGCAAATACCAATGAAGTGAGGGAAGGGGTGTCCTGGGAACAAACCTTCTGTGGACGCGGTCAGGAGCGGGTCATTTGGAGAGCCGCGTGCTCGTGCGCACAGGTGCGGATCATCGCGCTCATCAGAAGGCACAGTAATTCATGTGTTTACCGGTCTCTCTCCCACGTCACCTGTAGCTACCACGTGGGAGAGGGAGGGTGGGCAGTTTTTAGTGTTGTGATTCGTCTTGGTATCCTGCCGCCATCACGCTCGCACACGGGTATGTGTGAGCGTGTTCCTACAGTAAACAAACTGACCAAGTGTTACTCATTTTCCTCTTCAGTAAGATTATTCCCACACACCAGATTCTTAAAATCAAGTCAAAACAAAACAAAACACGAAACCCTAACAAGGAGAAAAGCAAGCAAGCTCCCACTCCTTGAGCTTTCGCTCTGCCGCCTCTTCCTCACTTGACGGACAGCCATTGAAATGTCAAGAAACTCATGTTAGAAACCCCTGGGGTTCCTCCCGGGATTTTCTTTTTGAGAAATTTTTTCTTAACATGAAAAAGGGGGCTTTTCCCAGCTGTGTCTCCTTATGTTCACCCACACACAAAAGGCCCAGATCTCAGAGAGAAAGTCTGGGATCAATTACCGTCTAGAATCTACTCCATTTAAACCAGAAAGATTGCTATTTTACCTCTCTTCCCTGCAACGTCCAGCACGGCTCTCCCCTAGGTGACCTCAGGTAACAAAATCGTCACAGAATCCTCCACATCCCTGTCCAGTAGCCTGCCTGCAGGCTGATGCCCATTTATAACTGGCTTCTCAGGAGAAGGGGAGGGGCACCAGAGCTGTCTGTCAATCACAGACTTCTCTCTTTGGACCACAACTATGAGAATGTGACAGCGCATGTCCCTAAGGTAGTCCTGAAAATAGGCTTGCTTCATAAACATCTGCTGCCATATCCCCAGTGTTACCAGTTGCCGCCTCTCCCCTTCAGCCAGACGCCACCGACTCAGGCAGCGCACCGGCCCTCATGCCTCTGCCAGTATTTTCTCAAGGCCTCATCTTCCTGAACAGAAGGAGCAACGGTTCCACGCATATCGGGTGCCCTTTGAAGCTCACCTGGGCATTCTGGAAAGTCTGCCAAACCATCCTCACTCAGAGAAAGAAAATTCCTAATAAGAACCAAGGCAGAGAGCCTAGCCCATGGCTGACAGTCATGTCATATGCATCTTCCTTTTCCCATAAATAGAATGACCTTATAATTTAATGTCCAAACTGGGACGCTTTTGAGAGCAAAAGAGGGTGTTATGAATAATGAAGCCGGGAATTGGAACGGTCCCTGGAAACCCAGCATATGGGGGTGCCCCAGCCTATACCCCAGTGAGCTATCTGGCCCTAGAAGGTGACTTTGGGATCATTTCATCCAGCACTATCATTGCGTACTGATGGAGAAACAGAGCCCCAGAGACGGGCAGGGACCCTGAAGCCATGTTGATAAAGGAGTTGGGAGGGATGAAAAAATGAAAAACAAATCCATATTTTTTAGATGTTTATGTATTTTTTGAGAGTGAAAGTGAGAGAGAGAAAAAGCAGGGGAGAGGGAGAGAGAGAATCCCAAGCAGGCTCCATGCTCAGCGCAAAGCCCCATGCAGGGCTGGATCCCACCGCGGTAAGATCACAACCTGAGCTGCTATCAGGAGCTGGATGCTTAACGACTGAGCCCCCCGGGGGCTCCCAAAAGCAGAGTCTTTACAAAACGAGGAAGCTCCAGCACTATGTATTGTCATATTCATGCCAGACCATGGTGCGCGTGGTGCTTCCTAAGCTCTAAATTCGAGAAAGCGAGCTCACGGTCTTGCACAATCTGGCTGCTGACTCCATCTCCTATCACTCACTCCTGTCACTCAATTCCTCTGTTAAAATGTGGATCCTTAGCCCCCCTGCCGACCAACCAGAACCTTGGAAGGAGCTTCCAGGTCTCTGCATTCACCGCAAGCTTCCCAGGGGTGTCTGGTGCCCCACAAAGTCTGAGACGCACTGCCCGAGGCAGCCAGGGCGGGCGCTTGGGGAGCACCGTGCACGCGTGTGAAACATACACGCGAGAAAGCTTCTGAGCCTCAGAAACGGCTGCAGGGGCCCCCCGCTCCCTCTCTTCGGGATACTGTCTGTCCTGTCCCGCTCTCCCCCTCCATTCGAGGGTCCCTAAGGAATCACACCCCTCCCTGCATATGGGTGCTCTGGTTACTCAAATTGTCACATGCCAATCCCGGCCAATCCGTGAGTTCCTGCTTTTCTACATTTCCACAGTTTACTTTGGCTGACCTGTGCTCTGGGGAAAGGGCAAAGCATGTCTCAAGGGCACCAGGTCTCAGGCCTCTGGGGAAGAAGGCCGGGAGTGGGACAGAGCTGCAGACGGAGAGAGCAGTGTGCAGGCAGTGGACCCCAGCAGCTTAGCTCTAATCCCTTCCCGGCACTGCTCCCCTGCTGACATTAGTCACCCTCAGAACCACAGCCATGAAACAAAGGGATGGAGGAAAAAAGACACCAGGGGGGTAAGCAGGGCAGAGGACCGACCGTGGGGCCTAGGGGAACAGCCTGGAGCTGTAAGGTGAGAATTGAGAATGCACATATATCTGTACACCAAACACACACACACACACACACACACACACTCACCAGTGTGGACACAGAGCACAGTGATTAGCATGAAGAGTGACATTCTGGGGGCGCCTGGGTGGCTCACTTGGTTAAGCATCCTACTCTTGGTTTCGGCTTAGGTCATGATCGCACGGTACTTGAGTTTGAGCCCCACATCAGGCTGACCGCGGATAGTGCGGAGGCTGCCTGGGATCCTCTCTCTCTCCCTCGCTCTCTGTGCCCCTCCCCTGCTTCTGCTCGCTTGCTCTCTCTCTCTCACTCTTCATATTACTTCCTACTACTTCTTCAGAGAGGTGTAATTGTTTCCCTTCTTGAATGTTCCTTGTAGTTTGGATGTTTCTTAGTTGGTGTGGTGTGGGACTCACACAGGGAGGTGCCCAATGGCCCGGGCTCCTGGCTCCTGGCTCTGTCACTGCTTGTGTGATGGTGATAAATAACAACAGCCAAGCAAAATACAAAACCCTGAGACAAATATGTCCATGGGTAAAACACCATCCCTACACTTCAAGAACTGGTCCAACCCCCAGGTGTCTTGTCAGATCTCCCACATTCTTGGGTCTTGGCTATATCCATGGCTTGGGCACGATTTCATTTTTTGGAACCAGGAACAGTGTCTGATAGATTCTTTCAACAGGGCTAAAGAGAACATGGTCAAGCCTTCCAGCCATTGGGTCATCAGCTCCAACGCCTCATCTCAGTGAAGCCCCTCTCCACAGCCCACTGTCAGGACGATACTAACTGACATCACGCATGGTCTCAGTCTTCTCTGAGGGCAAGAGTAGAGTCAACGCACGGGCTCTGGAGTTAGTCAGACAAGGGTTCGAGTCCCAGCCGTGCCTCTGTGACACTCATAGAGTTCCTCAACTTCCCTGAGTCTCAACTTCCTTGTTAGTGGAATGGGATAATGTGACTACCTACTTCACAGACGTGGGAAGTTCAATGTGACAATGCAGGTACAGCACTTGCAGGGTGCCTGGTGCCCGGTGGAACTCAGTGGATGTTATCAGTGATGAGGCACACATGAAGAGGTCCTGGGGGGGGGGGGTGTGGGATGGTGAGGGCTGTATGGACAGCCCCCGTCACCACCACGGCAGGCCCCTGTGCTCATCCATTCATCTCCACCAGCTTAGGCTGAATCTTCCCCACACTGGGGATGGGTGTTAGGATCCCCTTTCAGCAGATGAGGAGAAACCCCATGCTCTGGTGTGCCCCCCCCCCTCCAGCTAGAAGGTGCAGAACCAGATTCAGACCCCGGTAGGTCTGATTCTAACGCCTCTGTCTTTTCTTCCTTCCCACCTCCCCCTCAGACACACGGGGGACACGGTCTCCTCCGTGTGCGCAGCGATGCACCAAGGTACCTTCGGCATCCCTTCCGGCCCCACGCCCTTTGTTCTCTGCCAAAGGCACTGATGTGATGGAGAAATGGAAGGAGCCACTCCTCAGTGGCCTGTGCATTAGTTTCTCTAGGCCCTGGGGATCCATTTGGTAAATTAGTTCTTTTGGTTCCATGAAATGGTACCCCAGTGGCCTAAAATACTTTTCAGCCCTACCTTAAGTGGGTAATTTATTCTTTTCCTACTGATAGTACTATTTATGTGATCTCCATCCTGTACATGTTGCTTTCTATACTTTCTAGGGGTGGCAGGGGAGATAGGTGTCTTTCTGTTTTTGTTTTTTAACAGAAGTGCATTCGATTCAGTAAGGAGCACAGTGGGGATTTCCAAGCATGATATTTTCAGGACCCCTTATCCCCCCCGCCCCATACCTTGCTCTGCCGTTTAACTAAATTTAACTCAGGCAGAAGAGGTTTTTCTCACATCTTCTCCTGCCCCCCACCCCCTGCTCAGCTCTCGAGAGCTTCTGTTTTCTTCTCTGTTCATTTCTTTCGACCCTTCGGACGCCTTGCACACTGAGCCCCCTTCCGTCTTAGGGTCAGTGCAATAAAGACTGGGGGGCCCTTACTCGAGGCCACAGAGGAGACCCCATAGTAGACACCAAACAGCTTGGTGAATTAGGACCTCCCCTCCCCCTCAGGCTCCTTGATGACTCATTCCAAAGGCATCTCAGATACGGCAATGGCAACGTGTCCTTTCTCAGGAACTGGAAGCAGCCATAGTAAGAAAGGGCCTTGGAGTCTGGCCCCTGGAGTCCATGTTAAACCTTTCCAGCCCCAATGAGCTCTCTGAAAAGTATTTATTAGCCAAACAGTACACACCGTTCAATCCGGCGTGCCATGAAGGACTGTATCTGTGACCACCTGCCCTGACAGTCAGGATTAGCTGACCCATTGTAGACATGATCGGAAGAGAGCTATTTTTTTTTAAATTTATTTTTGATACAGGGAGAGACAGAGCATGAGAGGGGGAGGAGCAGAGAGAGAAGGAGACACAGAACCGGAAGCAGGCTCCAGGCTCTGAGCTGTCAGCACAGAGCCTGATGTGGGGCTTGAACCCACGAACGTGAGATCATGACCCGAGCTGAAGTCGGACGCTTAACCGACTGAGCCCCCCAGGCGCCCTGGAAGAGAGCTATTTTACCCAACGTTCGGCTCATCGGGATAATGCGTTTCTATTCCGTAAATTGTGAAGTTGCCATCTTTATCTTAATGCACTACCCTTTATTTGTTTACCTGCCTTCCTTTATGCTGGGGAGAAGTAAAACAATTTCATAACCCAACATTTGGGACCACAAGGCCACACTATTAGTTCGAGAGGGAGCTATGTTTGCTCAGAGCAATGTCAGTTACAGTACTTTTTGGTCAGCGTCCTCAGCCATCTTGGTCGTAAAACGGTTAAACCCCTCCACACCTCTGTCCGTGAACAGCCTGCCATAGACATGCATTCCTTTCGATAAACAAGGAACTAGGAGGTTTGGTTTTAAAAGAGGTTGGTGGAGACATGGAAACAAGAGCTGAGGGGAGTGGCTCACTCTTTCTCCTCAGCAGGTGCATCCTGCACCCACGTCTCTGGCCCCAGGACCCCTCTGCCAGCACGTTGGTTGCACACCTGGCCCCTCAAGCCACTAGAACTGTAAGAGCAGAATGCAAATGTCCAGGCTCTGAAATAGCTGTCCTGTATCAAAGGGATGAAACAGTCTGGAAAAAGAGAAGCGGAGTTGGGTGCTCCCACATCCACCAGTAAGGGGTCCCTGGGGATGGGCGGGGAGTGGGGGGGTCCTGCAGGTGCCCGCTGAGCCCTGGGAGCCTTACAGCTTTGGGCAAGCATGTGGAGCCTGAGCCTTCCAGGCAGCTTTAGGGAAAAATGAAAGACAGATCTAGGATCTCGTCCTGTCATTCATTAGGAGGCATCAAACCAGAGTGTGAACGTGGATGTCTCCTGAAGGATGAACGGGTTCAGAGCCCTGGCTAGCCCACAGAGCACCTGTGTGCAATTCAGGAAAGATGTGCCTCTTCCCCTGCGGTAAACGCAGCCCTGCCTGAGGGCACAGACTCGGAGAAGGGAGCCTCAGCACGCCCGTGGCTGAGTTCCCTGTGGACACCAAGCCGGGAGTGACCACATGTATCACTTACCACCTGAATTCCCCCCCTAACTCGGAGGGTTTCTATGGTTTCAGGTTTTAAAAGCTTTTTTATTATTACAGTGTGAGCTCAAAGTAACACATGCATTTACAAATCTGTGAACCCTTTTATGGGAAGAACACGAAGGAAGTTATTGTGCCTCTTCTGTTACATTTCAGCGATGGTGTAAACCTTTCTCTCTTTCCTTTGTTATTTTTGGTTTTCTTAAAATTATTTTGTTTTTATTTATTTTTGAGAGAGAGAGAGAGAAACAGCGTTGAGTAGGGGAGGGCCAGAGAGAGAGGGAGACACAGAATCCGAAGCAGGCTCCAGGCTCTGAGCTGTCAGCACAGAACCTGATGCGGGGCTCGAACCCACGAACTGTGAGATCATGACCTGAGCTGAAGTCGGACACTCAACCGACTGAGACACCCAGGCGCCCCTATTCTTGGTTTTCTAAGAAGAGGCTAAAGGAACTGGCAGATTCAGAATCCAGTTTTGCCTGAAAGTGCATGTGAAGGGGGTGCTTTGATAATAAAATAATAATAATGATTTTAGTGGGTTCCTGTCACTGAACGCAGTGCTAAGCACTTGACCTTCATCCCTGACAACAGCCCTAGAGGAAGAAGCTACTATTATTATGCTCATTTCACGGATAAGAAAAGTGAGGTGTGGGGAGACTAAGGCACCCAAGGTCATACAGCCAACAAGAGGCAGGGCTGGGTCAGTGGAACCCCAGTGGCCTCCACTTCCCTGGCATCTGGTATCACCTCCTTTCTCCTCTAAACTCACCGTTGGTTCTGGTGAAGTGGAAAGTGTAGTAACGACGGGCCTCATAGACACACCTGAGCTGCCCCAGGAATTCTTTGCATGGCCATTGGGAACCCACTCGAACATCCCATCCCTGTTCGGTCCTACTATGATGCTCGTGGCTTCCATAGGTCTGACTTCCCAGGTGCAGACCTCTGCGCTTTTAGTCAGCAGTCATTGGGTAAAGAACATCATCCGGCTTAGAATTTTAGATCCGGAAGGGACCTCAGAGTTCACAGGTCACACCCACTTTCTTTACAAATGATGTAACTGAGACCCCAAGAGAGAGACGCTGTGGGCCAGACAACCCAGATGTTCGGGGGCAATATTTACTATCATTGTTGTTTGTTTATATTTTTATGAGTGAGCATGTGGCCACGGGAGATGTTCGATAAACATCTGCAGAACTGAATTTGACGGTGGCATTTGATTTATCCATCTGAGGGGCACATCAAAAAAATAAACCCAAACCAGTTCTATTTCTGATCCTTCTGTTGTGAAAAGCTTCCAAACTCAATACAAGGTGAACACCTCTGCTCTGAAGCATCTCTTTGATCTCACACTTCTTTTTCTTGAAAAGGATAGCAAATTTGGCAAACGATTCTTCCCGAAATTAATAATCAAACCTTGGAAGTCTTCTTTGGTTATTCCAACAACTTAAGACAGAAAGAAACGAAACATTCCCTACAGTGTCTCCCCCTCTCCCTTCTGACAGCCCCGCTAGGGAACATCTGTGTCTGTTTAACATCGATTTTGATCTCTCAGAAAGGGTCTGGTTTCTCCACACACAGAGCCGCTGGCTCGAGATGGCATGTACCATTCCGAGAAGCTATTGGGGTTCTGCTGACCGCTGTAATTCTGACAGACAGTCAAGAGAGGCCAGTCTGCCCTTGGGGACGTGGGGGACAGGACACCTTCGCTGACATTGGCGTGGTGGCCAGGAGGTCCCCCTGCTCCAGGAGTTATTTAGCTCCCTCTCCTCATTCCTCTCGCACATTCGTAGCATATCGGCTCACAGCCACTAATTCCTCATTCCGATCCGAAGACAGCCATGCCCACCCTGCCCCTGCCTGTGACTTTTCAGCACAGGTGGATCACCTCCCTCTGACACGCTCAGCCATGTGACTTGCTTTGGCCACCGGAGTGTTCCTTGACTTGCAGCAAGGAGGGACCTTTAATGCTTCCACACAGCTCTGCTCGGCCTCTCACGCTCCTGTGATCCTCCATGAGAAGTGCGTGACCCCAGCAACAGCCTCATTATTCTCAGCCCCAGAATGAAGACACAAGGAGCCAGCCTGACCTTCAGCCTGGAGACAAAAAGCCACCAGAGCCTAGCCACACCCCCAGGAATGTGTCGATCCACAAATGGGAAAAATGAATGTTGCTGTAAGTGCCGGGATTCTGAGGCTGTTTGTTACACACCCAAAGCAGACTGATACATTATTGAAACTAGCACCTTGACTTAAGGCTGTCATTCCACCTGCAGGTGCAAGTGAATCAAGTGTACTAGCGTAGATACCAATGGGGAATTTGCTGGCCCACAAAGCAGGGGTCTAGAGGTGGGACAGAGCTCAGGGATCCCGAGAGCTCAAGCCAGCATCTGTCCCTCACTTGCTCTCCCTGGCCTCCTTTCACATTCTCTTCTATGCACCTGACCCCAATCCCTGCAGAGGAGGCTGAGGGAACAAGGCCATAGATGGCTCTAGG
>NC_043707.1:131613951-131623155 GCF_006229205.1 Suricata suricatta
TCTCTCTCTCTGACCCTCCCCTGCTTGAACTGCCTCTCTCCATCTCTCAAAAATAAATAAAAAACATTAAAATAAAAAGTTCCTGGGTCACCTGGGTGGCTCAGTCGGTAAGGGTCCCACTTCCGCTCAGGTCATGATCTCACCGCTCATGGGTTTGGGTTCTGCATCGACCTCTGTGCTGACAGCTCGGAGCCTGGAGCCTGCTTTGGATTCTGTGTCTCCCTCTCTCTCTCTGCCCCTTCCCCACTTGCACTCTTTCTCTCTCTCTCTCTCTCAAAAATGAGTAAATGTTAAAAAAAATTAATTAAAAAAGAGTTCCTGCAGTGGTCAAATAGTATGCTTCTTCCACCCTTTCTGAGTATGTTCATGAGATGTGAAAACTATACATTTTGAGCATGAATATGTATCAGATACTGTGCTTTACATGTCTCCCCTCACTGTATCCTCTTGAAATTTAAATATCATAACAACTCCAGAATGTAGGTATTAGGAACACTGTTTTAAGCTGAGGTCCAAGAAATAAATTCCGAAGGTCACATCCTTGTACGTGGAGAGCTGGGCTTTGAACTCAAACCCAAATGGATGAAAAAGCCGGAGCCTAAATGTCTACTCTGTGCTGCCTTCTAAGAAAAGATCAGTGTCTTACGCAGAACATTTAGAAAGTTCCACCAAACCTCTAACTTATATTTTTATTAGTTGGGCATGGGGGAATAAAAAAAAAAAAGACAAAATGTCTTGGTCCCTGCCTTGAATAAGTATATATTAGACTGTCCGATAAAGTGAGAATGATAATAGTCACCTCCAAGGTCAAGTAAATTAATAGATACGAAGCCATCCTCTTTTCTAGATAGAATAAAGGGTGCACTAGGAAGCCGACTGTAAAAAATAAATTAATAAAGCTCATTAATATCAACATTTTTCACAGTGCTGAACCAAATCCTAATACATGGCCAAATTTACTACTCCATCCTAAATTCTAACTTGTGTCGAAATGGACCAGTTTTTCTCCCAAAGAAACATGCAATTTTTCGTTGCAGTTGACATAAATCTACTTTGCTTCTCTGACTTGATTCATTTAAATTCTTTCCTTTTCAATTAAATAATCACCCGGAATTTAAAAAGACGTATTTCCATTAGTAGACTCCCAAATAGATGACCTTTGAGACCACAAAGGGTGTATGCAAATCTTCCTGATTGCTTTTTATCTTCTTGTATCACTTTCCCTAAAAATTCTGTCAGTCAGTGTATTTAAATTCTTTCCCCATCTCCTCATTGCACTGCTATTTACAATAATGAGTCACAGCTGAAAGGGACTGAAATACCATGGGCTTCTCTGAACATATGCCAACAAGAAGGGTGCTCCACGGCGGGAAAGTCTAATGCATGATAAGGGCAAGGCTTTCCTCTACCTGCGTGAGACGCGATGTGAAATCTCCATTCGTTACTTTTCAGGCTTTGTCCGGTTTGTTTGTTTTTCTGATGCAACCTGATATTCTCTTTGAATAATAGTCAACACATTCTAAGTGGTTGTTGTGCATCTGAGCCACAGGTGCTCATTGAATCTCCCAGGTCAGGGATTGGTAGTCTTATACTCTCCACTTGACAGAGGAGAAAACTGAGGCTGTGGAAGGCGAGATAACCTGCAGCAGGTCGCAGAGGCGGGGTTTGGACCCGAAGCCGGGGCGTTTGGGCTCCAGCTCTGACTGCTGGGGCACACAGGCAAATCATTTTGCTTTTTAAACTTTCCCTTTCTCGGGGTGCCTGGGTGGCTCAGTCGGTTAAGTGTCTGGCTTCAGCGGGTCCTGATCTCATGGTTTGTGGGTTCGAGCCCCGCATCGGGCTCTGTGCTGACAGCTCGGAGCCTGGAGCCTGTTTCAAATTCTGTGTCTCCCTCTCTCTCCGACCCTCCCCTACTCACCCTGTCTCTCTCTGTCTCTCAAAAATAAATAAAAAACATTAAAAAATTAAAAAAAACCCTCTCTTTTTCTCATCTAAAGATGGGCATAATAATAATCTTGGCCTTGTCCCTCCCAAGACTGCAGTGGGGCTGCCGAAATCACTGGGTGTGAGAGCACTTTGTAAATTGTTAAGAGCCCAACAAACACCATCATCACTGGGACGTGCGTGCAATGGGGGGAGTCAGTCACTCCATGGAGCCAAAGGTCGCTCGATAAGTGGGTTCACATTGAAGACTAAAACCAACTGCCTTCAAAGAACCAACTGCCTGTGCTGTGAACGCGCTGACCACTGACGCCACGGGCTTGCCTCCACAAGGGCTCTTATTTCCCCCGCGATCTGATTTTGATGCACAAGTGAGAAACTACCCTTGGAAATCGGCCCTTAGCCACCCTCTAACGCTACTTCTCACCTCCCCTACATGCCAACGAGATTAGTTTTGCCACCCTCTTTGATTAGTGGCACATTTCCAAGTGGAGGGTGTCGGTGGAAGCAATCTTTATGTTCAGATTTATTAAAGCCACTGTTGGTTTAATGAATTACCGCAATCCAATGAGCCCATAGATAGCTTGTATTTAACTTTTATGTGGCTGCCCCAGAAACCAGCTTGAAAAGCAGAAATCAATGATTGTGACAAAATCTCGATACAATTTATTTTGAATGTTCGGTTTGGGATTTGATGGATGCCATTGTCAGATATATTTTATGCCTTCAGATGAATTTTATACTTACTGATTAAAGGGGTTTAGCAATATCAGTAGGACACGATTTGACAAACTTTAAAAGAAATGTTGCAACAGTGCTCCCATCTATTACATGCTAGTTTCTAGCCAGATTCGCTTCACATTTTAATCAAAAGCACCAGTGGCTGCATCTTCAAACTACCAAAGGGAGGCTCTATTTACCAGTTCTTAAGTTAATTAGTAAAAATGCATTTAATTAATTATACCCACTGTGAATATTTGATTCCCCGGTAATTGGGTAGGGCATAGGCGGGAACCAGGTGGTGTGGGAGGGGTGGACAAATTGACTAGGAATCTTCCCATTGGAGACCTTGGTCTCAGTAAATATTATTTGCTCTAGGATTTTTCCTGCAATGCACCAGCTACTATTTAGAAATAACCTGTTCATAAGTAACACCTGCAGATTAGCATGAAGTTCCTATTTAGAGAGGTGTCTAGACAGAACCTAAAATAAGTTTAAATCTTCAGCATTCAATGGCAGCAGGCCATAAGACTTCCACAGACACCAAGACCAGGTGGCTTTTTAAGTTTTCAGACTAATCAATTTATTATACAGATGCCCACAAAATGTGATTAAGTTTGGCCTGAAAAAGAGCTTGACCTGATCCTACTCAGAATGTTCCTTTCATTTGTCCAGTCATTCATCACCAATGTATCTATACATCCATTAACATATCCATCCATTACCCATCCAGCCATTCAGCCATATAGCCATCTGTCCATCCACTGATGCATCCATCCATCCATCCATCCACCCATCCACCCAATCACTTATCCACGCATCCGTCCATCCATCCATCCATCCATCCACCCACCCACCCATCTGTTCACCCATACATCTATCCATCCATTCATCCATCCATCCACCCTTTAACCCATCTACCCAACCATTCATCTATTCTAATCTAACTAGCATGTTTGAGTGTTCACTTTGTGTCAGACACTCTTAACCTTTTGTCGTGGATAACATCATTTAGTTTTCCCCACCATCAATGAAATCTAATACTAGTATCACTTTTCATCTACAACCTCTTCATTTTACAGATAAGGTAAATAAGGCTCAGAGAGGTTAAGGAACTTATTCAAGTCACACAGAGCACATGAGAAGGGTAGGGACTCATGTGCATCTCCTCACTCTAAGATGAGGCCTTTTTCCCCTACCACTTCTAACCTGGCTGCCTCAGGTAAGAATTCTGAATTGTCAGAGTTTTAACCAGCTTAATATCTGAAAAGAGAAGTGACTCCCCATCCACCACATGTTCATCCCAGGGGATGAGATTTTGGTGCCAGGCCCTACGCTAAGTCCTAGAGACAAAATGGCGGACAGGAAAGACATAGACCTTGTCCCTCTCCCTCATAAGCTTGCAGGCCAGCAGAGGTACACACTGGACAGCTACTTAGTGGCAGCCTCGTTCAGCAGCTTGAAAACCATTACCCACAGGGCAGGAGAACAATCACAGCCCTCACTGATATAACACTAGTTCCTCAAGCTTCCACCTCCTGAGAGTCTTTCAGCTCTGTCCTCTCCTCTATTGACTTGGTTCAGGTTACTTGCCACCTTGTCCCTGAGATTACAGCAACAGCCCCCTCACTGGTTCCCTGGCCACGACCTCCAGTCTTGTCCCACCCCCCAGTCAGGTGAGATTCCGCCTTGCCCCGAGAATGGCCTTCAGGAACTACTGCTTTCATCAGCTCTTTCTTTTGCTTAATCTCTTCAATGTCACTTCACTGGCTTTAGGAATAAACCCAAACTCTTTAATGTGGCATAAAGGACACACATGCCTGGACCCAGTCCCTGCCTATCAGAACTCTCTCTCTCTCTCTCTCTTTTTTTTTTTTTTGGTAAAGTTTATTTACTTTGAGAGAGAAAGAGAGAGAGAGAGAGGGAGTGAGCGTGAGAGTGCACACAAGCAGGGGAGGAAAAGAGAGAGAAGAGAGACAGAGAGAGAATCCCAAGCAGGCTCTGCACTGTCAGCACAGAGCCTGACACAGGCTGGAACTCACATATAATGAGATCATGACCTGAGCCAAAACCAAGAGTCGGATGCTTAATGGACTGAGCCACTCATGTGTCCCCTACCAGAACTCTTATTATTATTTTTTTTTATTCTTGAGAGACAGAGAGAGAGAGCATGAACAGAGGAGGGTCAGAAAGAGAGGGAGATACAGAATCTGAAGCAGGCTCCAGGCTCTGAGACTCCGATGTGGGGCTTGAACCCACGAACCGTGAGATCATGACCTGAGCCGAAGCCAGATGCTTAACCAACTGAGCCACCCAGGCACCCTGTCTACCAGAACTCTTAAAGGTGTCATGCATTCACATACCTGCATCTTTATACCTGCTGTTCACTCTGCTTGACACCCTCACCTGGATACCTCTTCCCTACCTCCTTCTCTCTCCCCCATTCCCTTTCCCTCTCTCCCCTCCACCTAGCTCCCTCCTCCTTTTCCTCTGTTCACGTAGGGCCAGTTCCCTTCTGAAGTCATGCCCTATCATCTCGAAGCGTTCCTGAAACCTTTCTATCATAGAGCCTCCTTGTTATCCTGTAACTTTTAGTTTCCTCTACTAGGCTGAAGCTCACGAGGGCAGGAACAAATCCTCCCCAGTCTTCGCCCATTCATTGCCTGAGCATCCAGCCTGACCCACGGTAGGTGCTCAATGAACGACGGAATGAGTGAAGACATTGATATCTTGTCTGGGTCTATAAGAAAGAACTGTCTACTTCACGGCCATTAACAAAGTTCTGAAAGACATGATGAAATGCAGCTTTCTTGTGTTATAAAGGAGGAGACGAAGGCTAGAGGAACTACCCGGCTAGGCGGGGACTTGCTCCCGGCCTGTTCAGCCTTCACACTTATTTTTCCCAACCGGAAGCCTTCCAGAGTCTCTTAAGGATGTTTGAGATGCACACCTTGTGGACTTTCCAGAGTCTCCTTGGGGTTTTTGTTTTTGTTTAAAAATTTTTTTATGTTTATTTGTTTTTGAGAGACAGAGAGAGACAGAGGGTGACCAGGGGAGGGGCAGAGAGAGAAAGAGACATTGAATCAGAAGCAGGCTCCAGGCTCTGAGCTAGTGGTCAGGACAGAGCCTGATGCAGGGCTCAAACCTACAAACCATGAGATCATGACCTGAGCCGAAGTTGTACGCTCAACCGACTGAGCCACCCCCGTGCCCCTCCTTGGGGTTTTTGAGATGCCCACCTAAAATGATTCACTGGAAACCGTAGGTCATGAAATCACTGCTATTTGGAACACAACATACATTTTTAAAGGAAAATCACCTAGATCAGTAGGAACACTCGGCTGATATAAATGGAATCAGAGCTCTGAGCCCCCTTTGAGAGTAATAACGTAGTATCTTGATGAAGATATTTTCTCTCAATTAAGATGTTTCCTGTTTCAAGTACAACTTGCAGGTCCCTGAGTTTCTCCTTTTTAAAAAAATTTATTTGATATTTTTAATTTTTTTAATGCTTTGCATTTATTTTTGAGAGACAGAGAGAGACAGCGCGAGCAGGGGAGGGTCAGAGAGAGAGGGGTACACTGAATCCGAAGCAGGCTCCAGGCTCTGAGCTGTCAGCCCAGAGCCTGACGTGGGGCTGGAACTCACAGACCATGAGATCATGACCTGAGCCGAAGTCGGATGCTTAACTGACTGAGCCACCCAAGTGCCCCGTTAAGTTTATTTATTTGAGTGAGAGAGAGAGAGAGAGAGAGAGAGAGAGAGAGAGTGAGTGGAGGAGGGGCAGAGAGAGAGGAAGAGAGAAAGAATCCTAAGCAGGCTCCAGAGAGACCAATGTGGGGCTCAAACTCATGAAACCGTGAGATCATGACCTGAGCCAAAACCAAGAGTCGGATGCTTGACCCACTGAGCCACCGAGGTGGCCCTGAATTTTCCCTTCTCTCCCTACCCTCAAGAGTGGCAATCTTCGGGGTAAAACCCTCTGGCCAACTCAAGTGTAAAAAGGTATAAAAATCCTATTTGCCAGGTTTATAACATGCTTGAACTTGGCTTGCTCTGAGTTCTGACCTGTATTCATTTAGTTTGGGTTTAAGTATTAATTCCAATGCTTTCATTTTGCAGAAAACAGGTTTATGGGAAAGCCTCAAGTAGATTCCTGAAAATGGACTCGGCTTTTTACAAAGCTACTTAATTTCTTTTCTGATGAGTGCACGACGCATTATTCCAAATTGTTCAGCTAAATTTCCCTAAATACACATGGGGGCTTCAAGGAAGAGTGTGGGAGGCCCTATACTGTTTAGGAGAAGTGGGTTTACTGACCCCGAGGAAAGAGGAACTTAATGAATCAGAAGCATATTTCTTCTCATGCATGAAATAGGACTCCTAGCCTCTCCCCCATCCATCAGAGCTGATGAGCACTTGAATGGTCGGTTACATTTTCTGGTCGGCTACATCACTGCTTTTGCAGGGTTTCTACAGGTAGAGCATTAGCTTTCTGGAAGGCAGAACATTTTCTCTATTTCTCCTGTGTCTTGACTCAACAATGCCCAGAGACTGCTAGGCATACTGTAAGCACTTACTTAATGCTTACACAAATGCTTCATCCAGTAAGTGTATATGCTTACATAAATGAAGCATGAGTCTAAGTAAGGATTCCTTTGTCACGAACCTGCCATTGTTGGCGTCTCCAAAGTCTCCCTGTTGCTCTTTCTGGAGTAGGAGCATTCAGCCGGACCAACGACAAAGTCACAAATAAAGTTCACGCACTTACTTGTCAAAGGCCTTTCTGCAGAGTGCACCTGTCTTGGAGGGTGGCTTTGTCACTGTACTGACAAAAGCCCCGGGAACAGGCTCACGGTGGCAGAGCAGCCGGCACCGGGGCACAGGAGGCCGGAAGGTGAATAGTGTTGGAAGCCTTTGTGTTCCTGCTTCCCAGGCCTGAGCTCAGAGCCCAAAGTCACGCAACCCCTCGGAGATCTGGGGACTGGGAGGCATTTTAGAGGCTCTCCTCCTGGGAGACCGGATGAAAAAGCTTTTGAAGGCTGGGACCGTGTTCACCCAGGAAGGCTCCAGGAGCACAAGGCTGTGGCCCTTTCTCCTTTTTCCCTGGGTTCTGAACTGGTGCCAGCACTTCCGGAAGCCCCCAAGTCCAACGGCCGGCCACATGAATGCACAGCCTTTGTATGACACATCAAGGAATACGAGGCCTCAGACGTTCCGTTGGCCGTCATTAAAATAACCTGTAATTCCACATCTGAATGTAAAGTGTTACCTACTGAGTCATTCAGAAGTGTCCCACCCACCCACTCCATGATAAAAATGACTTGGCTTGCTTCATAAGGGCTGGTCACCGGGAGGCAGTGGGGATGATGTAAGAGGTCCCTTTCCCAAAGCTGCAAGGGGGTGGCCTTCTCACAGCACTGGCAGGTCGGGGTGGGAGGCTATTCCCCACCCCCCTCCCCACCCAGGCCTCCCCAGAGGTCTATAGGAAATCAGAATCACGCCCCTCTAGCCCTTTGCACAGAAGTGAGGGTTGAGGGGAGGCTTTTGATTCAATTCCAGATGGAGTGGGTCCATTGAATTGACTGCCAGCTTGCTCTCTGGTGCCGCATGAATGCAGGGCCCGCCTCCCCGGCGTCTGGCTTCCCCCTTGCTTAGCTCCAGCTACCAGCCCAGTTAGAGGGATGGATCATTTGATTAAGGGTAAATCTCCGTGGGAGCCTCGTGAAGGGGAGGTACTGCTGGGCGACCCGGCTTGGATGTCTCACGGCCCATAGTGGTCCCAATCCAGGCAAATGAACGCAGAAATGGCGGCTGCCCTCACTGGAGAGAGGGTCCCCCCTCTCATGCTGCTTTCCCGAGCTTCTAACCAATCATCTGCAGGAAGGCGCGCAAGGGTCACGTGGCACAGGTGCGTCTCGTGGTGGGCAAACGAGCTTTCCCAAGAGAGACTGACCCCAGCCCCCCACCTCCAGAGAGCCCACTTTACTAAACTCGGCCAAAGCAAAGCCAGGAGTGTAAGAACACTTGGCAATTTTCGCAGAGAGAAGTTGGGGAGCAGGCGACAGAGATTCAATACGTGGAAAAGGTGAACGATTATGGACAATAATAACTGGCCTCTTTCTTTCTCTCTGGTATAATTATGGGACAAAGGCAGCATTATACCGAGCCTTTTAACCCGAGGCCTAATGTTATTCCTCAATAATAGTTTAAGGAAAGGGCAAAAGCATTCTGAAAAATTGTGCTCACAGCTCTTAGTTTTGAATTCTATGTATGTTACCCAAGGTTATATTTGGTTTTGTTTTTTTTAAATGAATTCAAGTGAAAAAAAAATCCGAGTGAAGGATCTTTGTCACACATGGGCCATGGACAGCACTAGACTCGGGGTGCAGGGCTTCATGTCGTCGGGGTCAGAGCACGGAAAACCAGTTTGTACATCAGACGCTGGGTAGCAGCTAAAGTTCCAGGCTGAGCGAGGACAGGGAGAGGCTGGGGGTGAGGAATCCGGGGAGGTGGGCAGAGGTTTGGAGGTCAGGAGGTGAG
>NC_043707.1:131623255-131736602 GCF_006229205.1 Suricata suricatta
GGGGGGGGGGGGGGGGGACGAACGTATACGTGCGCACAAAACCTCGCACGTCAATGCTCACGGCGTGAGTCATTATTCCTAACAGCCAGAAGGTGGAAACAATCCAAATACCCACCTACTGATGAAGAGACAAACGAAATGTGAGGTGTCCACACAATGGGTTAGTATTTGGCAATAAAAAGAAATAAAGTTCTGACACATCCTACAGCGTGAATAACTCCGCAAACGTTACACTCAGTGAAAGAAGCCAGGTACGAAAGGATACCTCTTGTGCTATTCCGCCTGTGAGAGATGTCCAGAATAGGGAAAATCAGAGAGACAGAAAGGAGGTCGGTAGTTGCCCGGGGCGGGGGGGAGGGAGGGATGGAAACGGGAAACTAACGTTAGGAAGTTTCTTTTCAGGGTAGTGACAGTGTTCTGAAATCAGAGTTAGGATTGCGCAACTCTGCAAGTATACTAAACACAACTGAATTGTACAAATGGATGAATTTTATGGTATGTAAATGATACTCCAATAAAGCTGTTAAAAAAACAAACAAAACAAAAGCAGAGGATTGAAGAAACTCAGTCCACAAAAACCTAGGGGTGTGAGCCTGACTCTGAAGACAGGGGCTCCGGAGGCAGGCATCCTGGATTTAATCAGAAAACTCATTGGAAGATTCAGCTCCAAACCGGTGCCAACCCTCTGGCTGTAGTGACGGGAGCTGGCTGCACCCTTGTCACAGACGGTGTCACTGACTTGTGATTTCGGACAGCGAATTTCCCAAATTCTGAAGTTTGGGAAATTGGGTAATGACTGGTGGATATTGCTCTTTAAAAAGGGGGCTGGCGGTGGTTTTGTGGGAAACCTAGGTAACTTGTACTATAGAACCGTTTTACTGCAGGACTTCTGAAGTTATTTTATACTATCCAACGTGCTTTCTAGGTACCTTTGTTCCCCCCATATGGAATGATTATTATTGTTACGCAAGACTAGTGCATTGAACCTGAACATAGTCAAGAGAACTAGAAAAGAAATAAAAGCGCACACCTGCCAAGGAGACAGCTTTAGGGAAAACACAATCGGGCAGCTGTCAGAGGTTATCTGGCAAAGGAGCAGAGACTTGTGGATTTTCCGTGGAATGCTTGGCTGCTCCTTCACTCAGCCCACAGTCCTCAAGTGCCCTCTGTGTGCAAGTCAAACATGAAGTGCTTGGATACAGCGGCTTCTTACTGCCTCAGTTTCCCCAGGGCTAACAGAAATCCAAGACACGTAGCAAGGTCACCATAAAGGTTCATGGCTGACCTGGTCAGGTCTAATGGGGGAGACGCTTAAGGTCTATTTGAGTTTTCTACTGGTAGAACAAAGTTAGCAGCTTAAAACTACAGCCACTTATTACCTCATAGTTTTTTTTTAAGTTTATTTATTTTCAGAGAGAGAGAGAGAGAGAGAGAGCCCATGGATGCATGTGAGCAGGGGAGGGGCAGAGAGAGAGGGAGAGAGAGCATCCCAAGCAGGCCCTGCACTGTCAGCACGGAGCCTGATGCAGGGCTCCAGGCTCCATCTCATAAACCATGAGATTGTGACCTGAGCTGAAGTTGAGTTGGATGCTTAACTGACTAAGTGAGCCATGTGCCCCGTGACTCCCAGTTTCTGTAGGTCAGGAATCTGGATACAGCTGAGCCAAGTAGTCGGCTCAGGACCACAGGGCAGCAATAAAAATGCCAGTGGACTGTGTGGGTGTTCTTCCCTGGAGCCAGGACCCTCTTCCAGGCACATGTGGCTGTTGGCAGAATCCAACTCCGTATGGTTGTGGGAGCTCCTGTGTGGATACGTCATAAGCATTCATGTCATAGGCGTTTACTTCAAAGCCAGCAAGGGAATCTCTCTGGCTTTCTTCAGATAAGGACCGGACCCTTTTTTTTAAAGGGTTCACCTGATTAGACCAGGCCCAGCCACAGCGAGCTCCCTGTTAATGATCTCCAAGACAACAACTGACCAGGGGACCTCAGTGACATGTGAAAAATCCTTTTACCCTTGCCATATGATGTACCCTGTTCACACGGATCCCATCGTATCCACAAGCCCTGCGTGCACGCCCGGGAAGGGGATCTCCAAGGGTGGGGCTCTCGGGGGCCAAATGATGTTTTAATTACAATGTTGCTGTCAAGGCCCTGTGAAGGGTCAGAAGAAAGGGCTTTTGACTGTTGACTGGGTGAGGAGACAGCTAGGAAGGTTCCTCAAAGGGGGGTGATTTAAAAAATTTTTTTTAAACATTTATTTGGTTTTTAAGAGAGAGAGAGAGAGAGACAGACAGAGAGACAGAGTGAGGGCAGGGAAGGGGCAGAGAGAGAGGGAGAGACACAGAACCTGAAGCGTGCTCTGAACTGACAGCACAGGACCCGACAAAGGGCTTGAACTCACAAACCTTGAGGTCATGAGCTGAGACAAAGATGGACACTTACCTGAGACACCCAGGTGCCTCGCAGAGGGGGTGATTTTTAACAGACAAAAGTAGTGACTCAAAACAAAAGCAAGAACACCCACGCTTCCTAGTTGTATAGATATCTAATATGGGCATTGACACTTGCGTTACTCACCACCAGTGTGAGGCTTTAAAAGAGAACTTTGTGCACATTGAAAATACCTAAGCACGTACAGGGACAATTCATGAAAAATAAGTGTGCCTGGTCCTGGGGAGGGGACAAGAGACGATACAATCGGGGAGGGTGCCCACGGGGTCTGCCTGCGTCGGGGATGCTCTGCTTATCAGCTGGGAGGTGGAAGGCCATTGTTCTTTATTTATAAATACTTCCTGATGTGTATAAAGCTTCATAACAAGCTTTTCCTATCTCCTTCTCACCCTGGACCCTCAATATCAAAGTTCTCTTCCTGTTGGAGATACTGTTGACAGTGTCTTGGTTAGTCTTGGTTACACATCCATGGACGTTGTATGTAATCACAAAAATTATAATCACTTACAGTACTTAACTCTGTGCCAGGCACTATTCTAGAACTTACTGTACATTAATTCACTTAATTCAGACAACAATCCTAGGGGGTCACTTTTATTATCATCCCATATTACAGATGAGGACACTGAGGCACAGGGAGGTTAAACAACGTACCCAGTGCCACCAGTGATTCAGTGGCAGCGTTCACATTTGAATCGAGGTGGTCTGGCTTCCAAGCACTACATCAGGCTGTGTTCTATATGGATCCACAATCCTAGGTATATGGTTTCTATTTCTCCTTCTGAAAAGGAAATAAGTAGGAATTCACCAGGTGGAGAAAGTAGGGGAGGGCATTCCATACAAAGGGCATGTTGTTGAGTGAAGTATTTAGTTCAGGACCTCACAATTGGAAAGGAGAGGGGCGCCTAGGTGGCTCAGTCGGTTAAGCCTCCGACTTTGGCTCAGGTCATAATCTCACGTTCGTGGGTTCAAGCCCCGCATCTGGCTCTGTGCTGACGGCTCAGAGCCTGGAGCCTGCTTCGGATTCTGTGTCTCCCTCTCTCTCTGACCCTCTCCTGCTCACGTTGTCTCTCTCTGTCTCTCAAAAATAAATAAAAAACATTAAAAAAATTTTTAATGTTTGTTTATTTTTTGAGATAGAGAGGGAGACAGAGAGACAGTGTAAACGGGAAAGGGGCAGAGAGAGAAGGAGACACAGAATCTGACGCAGGCTCCAGGCTGCAAGCTGTCAGTGCAGAGTCTAATACGGGGCTCAAACTCACAAACCGTGAGATCATGACCTGAGCCGAAGTCAGATATGCTTTTGTTCTGATTCAGCGATGGCTCATCCTGGCCCTCCTGTTTCCTGCCACTTAGCAAACATGTCACAGCGCCACTTGTAAGGGTCTTAAATGATCCACCACACCGCCTTCCACAGATCCTCTACGAGCTGAGTTGTCGTAACGAAACACACTCCGAGGTGCTATGCAATGGAGTATTTGGCTTGCCGACCATTCAACCGGCCAGCTCCTGCTTTCAACGAGAATCTCTGGAAACTACTACGGGAATCTCTGGAAAGCACTGCCATATGGACATGTGGGCAGAATTTAAGCTCTTTCATGGATAAACATTTACTGCAAGGGATCAGGAAATAAACGCAGAGTGTTCCTTATACTTAGTAGGTGCTCAATAAACATCAGCAGAAATAGGTTGAACCTACCCATGCGTTGTTCCAGCACTCACGAGACTGGACAGAAATACATCCTACCGAGCATCAGCTGTTTCAGAGATGGAAAACCCACTGGAAGGAAGCTCAGCCAGGGAATCAGAGGATTTCAGGATCGGCTTGGAACATCCGTGAGAAGCCACCACGGAAGTCCTCAGAACCATGACTATCTTGAGGAGATGACAAGCCGTTTGGAGCTAAGCTTGTAGTTTGCCGAGGTCTATTTAGTTAAATTTATCCAGGTGGGTCAAGTTACAAAATGTCTACAACTTTAGAGCTAGTCTCAATTATCCAGAAAATCAAAGCCAACAGATTTTTTCCTCACTCCAAATATTTTAGATGGGTTTTCCTCCACTTCCCTTATTGTTGGGATTTGGTCTCAGATGCTTTGACTCCTAGGCAATTGCTCACAAGTAATTCACTCTCTTCCAAATTAGAAGTTAGTAGCATGGGTAGCTCCAAATTAGCTGGAAGATTTCAATTTATTTGCCAATCAAACAGAATGGCAGTCCTGCGTCCCTGAAGGCGGGATGCTCACCTAATAAAAAATTAAGACATTACCACTTAACTGGTAAGCAATCCTGGGACTTTGATGGGGGAATCAGTCTCCTGGGCTCTTAGGTTTTTCAAAGGCTTTCCCTTTGGGGTACTGCTGTTTTTTTTTTTTAAACAAAGTTGGGATTTCAGGGACTTTCTAGAGCTTTGGAAATGGGGCAAGCATGATGGTCCTATCCTAGGTTGTCCCCACGGACTGCAGCTCTCGCTGGGTGGAAGCAAAGGTTTCCCACGCTCAGCCACTGTTTCTGGTCATGTGACCAGCCCTTCCTCACACAGCTGATAGGTCCAGGTGTGAGCACCTGACCTCCCGGTAGCCAATCAAACCATGCTGTGAAACAAGCCTCCCAATCATTATTTCCATTATTTTGTTTCCAGTCCCGGGACTCCTGTGTCCTTCCCTGTCTTCTTCAAATGCCTCTTCCGGCCATCTCATGTCAGCTCTGACATTACCTGCAAATTACTGGCAAACCCCACCCAGAGTGACACCCTACCACCTCTTTAGGAGATTGGACACAGCTCAACATTTACACCTCTCCCCTTATCTCAGCTGATCGGACCAGCGAGGGACACCTGACCCAAGGGCAGCCTCTCCATGGTCTGGCTTCCTTGTTCAGGCAACACAGTTGGAGGGTTTGTCCCAGTGGTTGGTGCTGATGGAACCAACCAGATACCCTCTCTCGGTTGTGGCTGCTGGAGGGTCCCAGAGAGGAGCTTCTCTCCTCCCCTCTCTTCCTCCTTTCTTTTCTTCCCCCTTCTCCTCCTTCCCCTGTCGGTTTTCACTGTTACTTAATGAGCACTTAGTGCCAGGCGCTACCCAAAGCACTTTATGTCCTTGAACATGTCTAACCCTTTAAACAGCCTTGTCAGGTAGGTACTATTATTATCCCCACTTTTTTTTTCCGGATGAGAAACAAAGAGCCTACATAGGTAACTTGCCCAACCACGACTGCACAGTGCTGAGTGGTTGGGTCAGACTTGGAACCCAGGCTGTCTGGCTCCCAAGGCCGTGCATTTTTAAAAAAATTTTTTAACTTTTATTTATTTTTGAGAAATAGAGACAAAGCATGAGTGGGGAAGGAGCAGAGAGAGAGGGAGACACCGAATGTGAAGCAGGCTCTGAGCTGTCAGCACAGAGGCTGATGCCAGGCTCAAACCCACAGACCCCGAGATCATGACCTGAGCCGAAGTTGGATGCTTAACCGACTGAGCCACCCAGGCACCCCAAGGCTGTGCATTCTTATGCCTTCCTTGGAATCAGATCCTGTCAGAGCTTATAAAGGACCACAGATGTCACCTCATTGCCTGCACTAATCGTCATACTTGGAATTCCACAGACCAATAAAAATAAGTGAGCAGTGGGTAGGGACACAGGGTTGCCAGCTTCTAATTTCAAAAGACAGGACAGTGGGAGATTAAGAACAAAGTACCCATTTTACCATCACTAAAGAAAGGCCATTGAACGGGAGAGGGTAGGACACATAGCCTCAGGATAATGCACGGTTTTTGAACCAAGAAAAACCAGCCCCTCTGAGTTCTCTGTATTGACTTATTTTTCTAATTTGCCTGCACAGCAAGTAAAAAGAGGTTCGGGCTCAACATGCTCTTGAATTGGGTTCTCTTCCCATTTCCTGTATTGCCCGTGAGGAAACAGTCCTGGAGGGGGTGAGTGACTTTCTTGAGGCCACACAAGGAGTTGCAAGCAGATCTGGAACTTGATTTTAGGTGTTTTGACTCTGGTGGCTGACCATTGTGATTTCCTGGGGCAGGTGTGTGTGTGTGTGTGTGTGTGTGTGTGTGTGTGTGTTTCCCTCCCAAACAGTGAGGACTGAACTTTATAAAAATGTGCTTCTGACCATTCATGGCAATGGATTGGAAGGTCTGGCCTTGGGCATCGGATACTGGCTTTGACGATTTACAGCGTCTTCTGCTGTGGGCCTGTTTCAATCTTCACAACTATCAAGCGAGAAAAATAATTCTGTTTTCGTTTTTTTTTTAATTTTTTTTAATGTTTTATTTATTTTTGATACAGAGAGAGACAGAGTATGAGAGGGGGAGAGTCAGAGAGAGAGGGAGACACAGAACTGGAAGCAGGCTCCAGGCTCTGAGCTAGCGGTCAGCACAGAGCCTGATGCGGGGCTCGAACCCACGAACATGAGATCTGACCTGAGCCGAAGCCGGATGCTTAACCGACTGAGCAACCCAGGCGCCCCATGTTTTCGTTTTAAACATGGAGCAGATGCAGCTCAGAAGGCTTCTGTGGCACTTGTAGGCAGGCCTCCCAGTGGCTCTGATGTCACCTACTCTGAGGGCCCAGAGGGTCTGATGTCACATACTCTGAGGGTGGCACTCGGCTGTCCTGAAGGATGGACTGTGAGACCTGCCTTTGCAGGGATGGAAGGTAATCAACTCGTCTCCAACCGGTTATTTCTTTTCCTCTATTTTTTTTTTTTAAGGAGGAAAGGCTCTATGGTTGGTGAGCTGATTCCTTCAGTATGTATTTACCATCAACTACCTCTATAATAGATGTAGTTCCCTTTTCTGCTTCTGCCCCCAGAAGGATCTACCCATCCTGCATCCCTGCTACCCCCTCCTCAGGCCCAGTCCGGCTGATTGGAACATAAGACCCACGGGACGGGCTTGGACCAATCAGATTCCTTTCATACCAAGAGATACAAAAGGGTGTTCCCATTAATAACAGCTGCCTGAGCTCAAAGATCATGTGTCCTTGGCTCACATCTCCTTGGAACTAGAGCAACCGCTTTGGGCCCAGGGCAGAATGAGAAGGGAGAGGAGGCAGAGAGGAGGTGGGTGGACAAGAGGAAGGATGAGGAGTGAGAAGTGAGGAGAAAGAGTCTCAGTCTCTGCTCCCCAGGAGACGCTGGATACCTTTTATAAGCCCTGCTTTTATCTTGAGCAGGTCTGAGTGGATTTCTCTTTCCTGCAACAAAAAGATCCTTAACCAGGATAGCTTGCTCTGAACGGGATGCTCGGCGAGAGGCTGGGGCACAGAGAACTCCGGATCAGGCTTGTCAAGGAGCCCGTGTTCCAGCATCGGGCAGAAGACGCCCGTTCCTGGATGTCCACACTCACAGGTCCACGCACTGCTGTGTGAACTTGACACCTTCTTATGCTGATGATGGAGGCTCCAAGACTTTCAACCAAATTTCTGAACCAGAAATTTGATCTTGATAGGAACCAGCATGGCTCCATGTTTGAAAAGAACAAGACACCAAATGACGCCCCGTATTCCCAGTTTGTATTTAACCCAAGGGACAGCTCCTCCCAAGATCTCTGAACAAACATTGATCCTTCTTGAGCTCCTGAGGGGCAGACGAGGGACAAGAACTGAGAGCAAGGAGGCCGTGTACCTGCCTCTTGGGAGGATGGCTGGCTCCTGAAGCAAACACATGACCGGCACTTGAGGCTGTGCTCCGCTGGCCTATTTACCTTCTGAATTTTGCAGATGGGGGTTCATGTGGGTGCCTGGTGTCACACCTGATAAAATGGCACCTCTTCTATTGCGAAATCAGTACTGAAAATGTTTGGATGACAAGTCCCCCAATTCAAAGTGAAGAGCTACACTGTTCCGTGTAGAACTACTAAGAGGAGGGTCATCACCCACCTCCAGGCTACCTAGGAGGAGGTGAGCACTGTTTTCTGTTGACACATGGCTGTAGAACTTGAAAATAAGAAAAGGATTCTTGATTTCCGATGTCAGCGTGTTCTCACAAGAGTGAGAGTGGCACTGGGGTCCTGGGGAGACTCTTCTCCTGGACATCAGGGTTTGGTGGTACTCGCATCGGCGCAAGCCACATCTGCAAATCTGTTTGTGCTCCTCCAGAGAAGGGCATTTATGAAGGTCAAGTTCTATTATTAATGTGCCTCCTGGTTTCTTACTCTGTAGTCAACCAATCACCAACTGTTTATTGAAGGTCAGGTTATCTAGTAGAGATGGGGAATACAACCATTCATAAGACATATGAGGTCACTTCTCACCTTCATGGAAAGCACAGTCTAGGGAAGGAGTTGAGAACTGGTAGTTTGATAGGAGAGAGGCCCACTGCACCCTACAGACTTGCTTTATTTAGCTCTCAGGATGCTTTGAAAAACCTGGGAGATCTGGCCACAGACAACACTGGGCCCATCCCCTCATGGCCATAGTTGGCTGGCCCTGAATAATGGCTGCCTCCTCTAGGTAGGAAAGCTCCCTTCTTCCCTGTGGTCCTCACCAAGGTCAACTATCCTATGTCAGGCATCACCATGCTGTCCTCATTAAAGTACGGTAGAGAGATTTTCGTCTTTTCTTTCCTCTCCTCTCCTCTCCTCCCCTTACCTCCCCTCTTTTCTTTTTTCTTAGAGTAAGCAAGCATGAGCAGGGAGGATCGAGAGAGAGAGAGAGAGAGAGAGAGAGAGAGAGAGAGAGAGAGAGAGACAGACACAGAGACAGGAGAATCTCCGGCAAGAGCCAACTCAGCATAGAACCTGACGTGGGGCTCAATCCCCCAACCCTGGGATCATGACCTGAGCCGAAATCAAGAACTGGACCCTTAACTGACTGAGCCAGCCAAGCACCCTTCCTTTATTTTCTTGTCTTCTGAAGAGTAGGAAACAAAGTATAGACCAGGAGGACCATATTTGTCAAGAATAATAGCAGAGACCACATTTCTTTGTAAAGCTAAAGTCTATATTTTTATATTTATTCTTATATATTTATATAAATATTTATTCATTATTATAAGTATATTTAATATTGAAACGTTTCTATGCCAACCTCTCTGACTGCTGGACAGTTTCATTTATGTATCATGTCTCTGGCACCTGCAGATGTTTGAGGGGTTTTTTTTTAATGTTTTTTATTTATTTTTGAGAGACAGAGAGAGGCAGTGAGAGCAGGGGAGGGTCAGAGAGAGAGGGAGATACAGAATCTGAAACAGGCTCCAGGCTCGAGCTAGCTGTCAGCACAGAGCCTGACACGGGGCTCGAACCCACGAACTGTGAGATCATGACCTGAGCCAAAGCCAGACGCTTAACCGACTGAGCCACCCAGGCACCCCAGATGTTTGAGTTTTTGATCTTTGGTATAGTGACTGCAAAATTTTTCCCTTTAACTGGTCCCCACTTAGATAGTTGGGGTACACAAAAAACCTTTTAAATAGCTTCATTTAATAAATGCATAACAGTTGGGGCTAATTCAGGTATCTCCCACATTGTTCTAGTTTAAAAAGGAGAGCTGTAGCAGGTGTCGGGGCTAATTTAAGATTCACCTTGATTTCCTTTCATAATTCTCCTTCCTGTGGTCTGCTAAAATTTCAACTTCACTATTTGCTCATGGTATTTCTTCTTCTGTTGGTCTTAGGACAGATTCCTTTTTTTTTTCTGGTGCTGTTTCACTTATGGCTATATTTTGCGAAGTGGATTATTTACAGACGGATGCAGTCCTAAGAAACTCCTGTCTCCACCTGCCGCTCTTGAGCATTAAATGACGTGCCATTTATTGCTTTCTGGATTGGTGACAAACTGGTCTTTTAAGACAAGTCAGATCAGCCACGCAAGGGTCCTCGGGAATAGTTAGAACTGGGAACAAAGAGCTGCCTATTAGTAAACCAGGAATCAGACCATCAGAGACAAATGGGCCATGGGAGCTCATTTGTCTCACTGTCTCTTCTTAGAGATGGGGACATGCAAGGTAAGAGAGACACAAAGGGGCTGAAGTCACCTGCTTGCCATGGTCATTATTAGAAGAAGGTACAGGGGCGCCTGTGTGGCTCAGTCGGTTAAGCCTTCGACTTCGGCTCAGGTCAGATCTCACATTCGTGGGTTCGAGCCCCGCATCGGGCTCTGTGCTGACAGCTAGCTCAGAGCCTGGAGCCTGCTTCCGGTTCTGTGTCTCCTTCTCTCTCTGCCCCTCCCCCTACATGCTCTGTCTCTCTCTGTATCAAAAATAAATAAAACATTAAAAAAATTAAAAAAAAAAGAAGAAGGTACAGACAGGATCTCTTCCCGGTGCACTTACTTATTTGACAAGGAGCTGATGTCATTTGGGGCAAAAGCAAATATAAATTGAGGAAAATGTCCTGGAGAAAACATGTTTTGGTCTTTCATAGGTAAGTGTGAAAAGAGGAAAAAAAAGACAATTGATTGGCTTGATGTTTAAAGATCTGGCTCCAGGGGGCGCCTGGGCGGCTCAGTCGATTAAGTATCTGACTTGAATTTGGTTCAGGTCATGATCTCATGGTTTGTGAGATCAAGCCCTGCATTGGGTTCTGTGCTGGTGCACGGAGCCTGCTTGGGATTCTCTCTCTCCTTCTCTCTGCCCCTCTCCCCCCAAATAAATTAAATATTAAAATTTTAAAAAATTACAAAAAGGAAGATCTAGCTCCATACCTCCATGAGCCCCTCCATATAAGAATTCCAGTTTTCAGGTACATATGCATTAATGTGCCCTAAGTGTTTAACAGCCACTTTTCCCCACACACACACAGACACACACACACACACACAGACACACACACACACATACACACACACACACCTGTGACCACCGGCATTTGCCAGTTTCTGTGGTGTCACTCCTACCCCGTGGCTGAGTTTGAGCCACCGATAGATCTCATCACTGCGTTCGGAGTCGGAAGCCCTTCACACAACTGGCTCTTCGATGTAACTGTTTTTGCACGTGTATTGTTCAGAGACAACCTAAATCTCGTTTTCAAAGCAACTTTCCAATCTCTGTAGGCTATAAAAGCAGGGGCGAGCCCAGTGCCCACACCTCTGTTCTGTACACATTTTCAGGCCGGTTGTCCAGACAGTCGGCAAACTCTGACGGAGGGTGTCCTGGGTGCCTGACCTGCGTAAAGCCCTACAGGTTCAGGAGCGAACCAGATAGATACAGTCCTTGGCAGGCTTAGGGCCGCCCGTTAGGGAGAACTCACAGGATTCTGTTATCAGGTGGCCCAGTTGTCTGCCCTTGTATCCCCGGGCAGGTTTATAGAATAAAGCAAATGACTCTAAAATGTCTAGGAATCTTTTTTTTTTCTTTCCTCCACTGAAGACTTAACAATCCCAACTTTCTTGCACAACATTTAGGCCTCCAGGGAAGTCAGAAAACATTCTCATTGCCCAAACAGCTTCAATGTACATTCAGTGGGTTCCCGAATCAAAGCTACTTCCTACAGACGGTGAGGAGCGGAGACATCGCTCACCGGATTAAACAAAGTGCTGAGGACCCACCGCTGCGGAAAGGTTGGCGATCTCTTATTTCTGGCTCTTGGCGCAGACGCATCCATGGCAAATCGCTGTTACCAGCGGTTGCTAAATGACCTTTTTCAGGTCTGTTCTATGTCGGTGTGGCCGCAAGACCATGTCCCCTGGGCCCCTGCCCTGAGGCTGCACTTTGCACATATAGGAAAGCCGCACAAGTTGGTCTCGTGCGAAACTTTGTGCTGTCCCAGCTCTAAGCCCCATTCAACTGCTAACTGGAAACTTCCTCTCTCCATCCTTTCCATCCTTGGGGTAAAGACAGTGCAACTGCACTTGTCATTGATGACAAGCAGGTCAGAGACCCCACCCCAGAAATCTTGGAGAAGTATTGGATGATAATCCCTCCATGGCTATATATATAGCTAACAACTTGCTCTTTGAAAGAAAGAGGAGCCCTAAAACAAGCCCAGGAACTCCCGCGGCAGCAGGATCCCGGGCAGGGCAGGGCGGTTTTTCCCAGTCGGTGTTTTCAAAGATGCAACATTTGGGTGTGTGCAGTTCTGGGCTGACTTGTGACTCAGCGCTTATGTACGGACGGAGGACTGCGAATAATGATCCGTCATCACAGCTGAGGCTTAGTTCAAGGGCTTCAGGAAGCAGGAGGGGCTTCGACCAGAGGAGGCCATTCAGACAAGAGATGGCAGTTTTAATCTAATTTTAGGGGATTACCTGTTCATGAAAAGGCTGACTCTACCGCACGGATCTTTCTAGAGACCTTGAGGGCGGACGGACGGGATTACTATTTCTAAAACGCTTCACCCTGCATTGTCTTTGTCTCCTTCAGATCCTGGTGCAAGACTTTCAAAAATGATGGTGGTGGACGGGACCCCCTGGTAATAGTTTCAAAGGGGCCACGGACGTGGGTCAGCTCATCCTACAGATCTCCTTACTTTGGCTTGATGGAGAGGGAAGTGAAGAGCGAGATTTTTGAAACACCCCCTCAGGGAAAACTCTCATCAAGAGACAGCTAACTTCATCCTGGTGTGGGCTCCCCGGGCCCCCTGGGGCTCAGCTGTGCCCGACATTAGGTGCGTGTGCCTGGGTGATACGGGGGTACAATTCAAGCCCCCAGAACTCTGCCCAGGTTCACTGCCCTTTGCTTTTCTATTTGTGTGGCCGTGGCTGGAGGCTGTGCCAGCTGAAGGCTGCCCTTCCTTGAGCGCTACTCTATGCCGGGTACCATTTCGTACCCACACACTCATGTTTTCTTCACAGGAACCTGGTACACAGCAATTACTGTCCCCATCATAGAGAGGAGCACACTGAGGCTCAGAGAGGTGCACTGGTTTCTCCAACCTTCCTCAGCCAGGAAGGGGCAGCGTCAGGACTCAAACCCAGGCCCATCTGGCTCCAGGGCTCTTCTGCATTTATTATTCCCAGAAACTTGGGTTTGGCGCGTAAGCAAACTCACTGAAAGCTCACTGGCTGTCACCCCTGGTTGCCCATTAGAGTCCTATGGGGAAGTTTTTTTAATTTATTTTTTATTTTTATTTTTATTTTTTTAAATGTTTTTCTTTATTTTTGATACAGAGAGAGACAGAGCATGAGCAGGGGAGGGTCAGAGAGAGAAGGAGACACAGAACCGGAAGCAGGCTCCAGGCTCTGAGCCAGCTGTCAGCACAGAGCCCGATGCGGGGCTCGAACCCATGGATGTGAGATCTGACCTGAGCCAAAGTCGGACGCTTAACCAACTGAGCCACCAGGAGCCCCATCATCGGTAATTTTAAAAGGCTCCACAGGGTAAGCCCAATGTTTGGCCCACCCTGAAAGCCACTGCTCTAGCCCAGTGGTTGCGAGTTCGTGTTTGGGTTTGAGTCGCCAACCATTCCAGATGGGCAGTGGGGCAGCACTGTGGCATCTGGGGACCCGAAGCCCAGGAGAGGCGTGTCAGGTCAGCAACCCACGCAGCCCAGAGAAACCTGCCTACTGGGCACCAATGGGCACCTTCACTAGCCATGTGGTCCTAGACTATTCACGTGAGCACTTTGACACTGAGCTCTGCCATCAGAAAAATGGAATTTGTGCCCTTTTCCTCACAGAGTTCCAAGGCCAAGAACTGGTTACCAAGAATTAGCCCCGAGCCGCCGACCTGTTAAGTTTCACTGGCATGGAGTTGATATGGTTTTGAATTATTTATTGAGCTTTAAGAATCAGAAGATACATAGGAAAATCTGTATTTCCGTCTTCTCTTAGAAAACCAGAGATGTGCTTTTGAGCCTCAGTTTCCTCATCTCTAAAATGGGATCTGGGGTTCTGATGGGCACAGTCATCTGAGACAGAACCTGAGCCTCCCTTATGACAGGGCGTGGTTCCCTCGCTTACCCCTGGCCCCACCGCCTCACTGCCTCACACCAGCCTGGGTTGTCTGTTCTTGTTCCTGGAGTGGCCCAGGTGACCTGGGGAGCCCCTTCTGAGGATTAAATTAGATTTTATACACACACACACACACACGCACACACACATGTAATCTAATTTAATTTTTAAAATATTTACTTATTTTTGAGAGAGACAGAGCATGAGCAGGTGAAAGACAGAGAGAGAGAGAGGGAGACACAGGATCTGAAGCAGGCTCCAAGCTCTGAGCTGTCAGCACAGAGCCTGACATGGGGCTCATACTCACAAGCCATGAGATCATGACCTCACTGAAGTCAGATGTTTAACCGACTGAGCCACCCAGGCACCCCCTAGATCATACATTTTTACAGGAATAATCACTGCTTGAGCCATTGAAAATAGTTTATAAAGATCAATTCTTATTATTTGTATTATTATTTGTTGTTGTCCAGCTGCCTCCCTTGGAATGCCCATGCCCATTCCATTATTTTTTTGATGTTTATTAATTTTTGAGAGAGAGAGAGGGAGGGAGGGACAGAGAGAGAGGGAGACCCAGAATCGGAAGCAGCCCAGACTTGCACCGATGGACGCATTCCTGGGGCTCCCCTCCAGCTTTTGCAGCGGGAGGAAGGAACCCCTGTGAACATACCCTTGGTTCTCCCAGACCCAGCTGCCACAGTTTCCACCAGACAACACAGGGAGCGGTTTCCCTGGCAACCCCCAAGTTGCCGCCTCACGTTGGCACACTTTGCAGTCACAAACCAAAGCAGCCAGCTGCCGGAAGGGGACGCAGCGGTGCAGCGGGCTGAGCTGGGAGCCGGGCCGAGATGGTGTCCCGGCCCTGGCGACCGGCAGGCTTGCTGTGCAGGGCCTTGCATCCTGCGGGGTGGCCTCTGCTCGCCGGCCTGGACTCTGCTTCCAAGTGAGAGTTAATAGGCTGTGAGAGGATGGTGTCCACGGGAGAGATGCTACCTGCTTTCAGAACCCTCGTTCTGCCTCTTGAGCAGAAAGCATTCTGAACTATTTATACTCTAACGTGGAAATTACATTTTGGGGACACCAAAAAATTATTCAGGTTGTCAGCTTTGAAGCAAATCCTGGTCAAGGGCACTCAGACAAATGTGGCATTAAGAAAGAAGACCAAGAGGAGGAAAGGAAGGAAGGAGGGAAGGAAGGAGGAAAAGGAGGAAGGGAGGGAGAAGGAGGGAGTGGGGGGAAAAAAAGGAAGAAGAAAATAAAATAGAAGGAAAAAAGAGGGGGGAAGAGGTCCTTTTTAAATAAAAAAAAAATTTAAGTTTATTTATTTTGAGAGAGAGAGGGAGAGAGAGCGCACACGCAAGCAGGGGAGGATCAGAAAGAGAGGGAGAGCCAGAGAATCCCCTTCAGGCTCCACGGGGTCCATGCAGAGCCCTACATGGGGCTCGAACCCACAGAACGGGAGACCATGACCTGAGCCAAAGCAGAGTCAGACAGACACTTAACCAACTGAGCCACCCAGACACCCCACTTTTTAATGTTCCCACGAGGGTGAGCAGAAAGGAGGATGGCGTCATGCTGCCTTCACACCCCATGGGGGGCAAAGGAGGGGTGAGAAGGATTCTGGGTAGCCATGAATTCTCTCCCCAATCCCTGGCTGGATGACTCCGCACTGCCCTCCTCCGGTCATCACCCACCACCCGCCCGCCCTGTGGTTAAACCGCAGTAGCGAAGGCTCCGCTGGCTGGTGCGGACGGAGCTGGAGGACCAGGCGGAGTGACTTCCACGTCTCAAACCTGAGAATCACTGCACTTAACTCCCCGACACCGGCTGACTCACCAAATTCCCAACCCAGGCTGCTATTAACATATCGAAGGCCTTGACCTAGAAAGGAGTAACCCTCAGCACAGATAACACCACCCAGTGGAGTGGGGCTTTGTTATTTGTGGCCTGACCAGCCAACAGATATTTATCAAGCGCCTTTGTACAAGGCGGCGCGCACACAAATTGAGCAGAGCTTAGCATCTTTACGGAATATTAGATTTGTGCCAAGACTAGCTGCATAAATAGAGATGCCCCCAATCCTCTACAGGGGTTTAATTTGATTCCTCCCCATCTAGAAAGTGCAAAGTTTTACAAGGAGAACGGCACATCAGCCAGCGTTCCTCGTGGTGCAGGGGAGCAGGGGAATCATCTTCGCTGTGCTCAGAGACCCCGCACCGTAAGTCAGCGCGCAGGCTGATCGGTGCGCGTCCCTGCCGTCGCGATCTGATGAACACTGGCTTGGTGATGGGTCCGAAGTGGATGGCCAAGGGGCAGAAGAGTAATAGGGCTGATGAGCTGAAACCCGCGGGGCCTTATATTTTTATATTCGTCATATATTTAATGTAAATGGACATTCAGATTTATGTTTATCTATTTGCATTTCAATTTACAACCAGAACACTTGCTGGATAAAGTCATATTTCTGGAGAGCAGAGAAGTGTGAACAAAACAGAAATAATGGGAGAAGGAATGCATTATAAGGATGCAGGGGCGGGGGTGGCGCTGGGTTTGGGGAAGGGGAGGAGGCATTGCTGGAGAGACCGCCGGGAGCACCCTGGCTGGCGCAGAGCTGGGGAGACGTGGCTTCAAGAGAACCAGGCATGGGAAGGGGCAGCCTCCCCTGGGGCTGGGGGTCTGCCTGACTGCAGAATTTCGGTCTGATCCTGGGGTTTGTGTCCGGCTAAGCAGGAACAGAAGCTGAGCGAGAGGGTGCAAGCTAGCACCGGGACAGGACTGGCCCCTTGTCCCAGTCAGAGTGAGGCACCACCCGGGTCTCTCCGCCGGCACACTGGCCTGCCTCCAGCAAACTGTACACACCCAGGACATATAATGATAGGAATGCGGGCTGAGGTTTATTTAGAAATTCGTGTGCGACACGCACCTTATGGTAATGGGCTCCTTTCACACTAACAGCAAAGTCCCCATGAGGAAGACATTCTCGTGATCCCCTAACAGGGGAAACTGTCCGGCTGGGTAGTGGGTACGAAGCTGGTTGCCAAGGGGCAGCAGAGTGGCGGGAGCAGATCCCTTGACGGTGGGATGAGGACATTGGAGTCTGGAGGCCAGAGACACGGGGGGCTACCCGTGGCCATGGAGCTCGTAAATGGTGGGGCCAAGGGTGTCAACCAAAATGCTGGGCAGTCCTGGTTCCCCACACCAGCCACCTCCTCTCTTGCTTCTTTGCCCAAACTGTCCCCAGGGATGCTCTCTGCTTCTCCCGCCTTCTGAACATTCACCCTCCGTCACGACTCAGCTCAAACACCACCTCCTCTGTAATGTCCTGTCCGGTTTCGCCCCGTTCATCCAGACTCGGCCACAGGGAGAAGAGCTCAACCCCGACAAGCCACAGCCGTCTCTCCCTTCCGCTGTCATCGTGGAGTCGGTACGAAGACTTTACAGCAGAGAGTGACCTGGTGTACAGGCCCATGGCCCGTGCTGGGCTCGCCCCTGGGTAACACCCCGTCTGTGGGCTTTAGTAGCCGGGAACACTAAGGATGGCATTCTCATTGGCTACCTTAAAAAAATGAGAGGAAGGAAACTCAGGCTGTTCATGTTTTGGCGGCTGCTAATGAACTTATTATAAAAAAAAGTACGAAAATTTCCCTAGGCCTAAATTAGACATCCCTTCAAGCAGGAAGAATAAGTTGTACCCACTGTTGACTCTGGCACACTGGGAAGAAACAAAATAGAAGAAAAAAAAAAGAAATCTCTCCACTCTGCTGAAGTCTTACAGAAACCTGCCAGTATTTTTCCAGCCTCAGAGTATTTGCATTTTCTGGTCTCTCTACCTGGAACCTTTATCCACAGATCTCTACCTAGCGGGCTTCTGGCTCTTTTGGCCTCAGGTCAAACGTCTTGAATACCTTCCCTGATGTTCTTTCCTGTTCCACTCCCTTTGGCATTACTTGGTTTTCATTCCCCTCCCCTCCCTAGCATTTACCTCTCTCTGAAAACTTATTTTTTTGTGTTCCTTGTTTATTATATGACTTTCCATTAAACAGAAGTTCTGTGAGGGTAGAGAGCCGGTTTGTCTTTTTCACCTCTGTGTCCCTGGGTCCTAGACCGGGCCTGGCACAGTAGGGGCTGTAAGAGTTATTTTAGGAAGGTGACCAAGCAGTCATGTTATTGCAGGCTAGAGAATAGTTCCAGGCACCACCAGGGATGGACGACCCCCACTCTCCGATCTGTAATGTCTCCCCATGGAATTCCAGCACCCCCCACCCCACCGAAGTGAGCAGCCAATCCTATCCTGCCACAGTCCAAAGATGCCCTTACTTGGCTATCTGTCCACCTGAGGTCAAACCTGGAACTCTTGTACCCATAAAACACCTTGCTCTCCCGGACCTGGTGAGACTTCCCTGACTCCCCACTCCGGAGTCACTGAACCTCGCCCGGGGAATTGCAGATCCCAATAAAGGCTCTCTTGGCTCCATAACTTGGTCTCTCTCTTTCTTCTCACCTCTGCCTCCATCTATTAAATCTTACAGGGGCCAGTAATTAAGAGTGGATTGAGTGAGGGAAGCTTGCACCATGCGATGGGCATGCTCTGTAACTGGTGGCCTATGGAGGATTTCATACATTGAGCCATAAACCAAATAAATAGTCTTCTAATCTGAAGACTCTTTGGCGACAACACACGAGAAATTTTGGACGGAATATAACAAATCCCTTCTCAGATGCTTTGTTGACCTTGGGAAAAAGTAGGGGAGATTTCTGAGGACCAAAAATACAGAAGACGCTGAAAACCAGAGTGGTAACTGGGGACTGAGGCCACGCGCTTGGGGATGCTGGCAGTGTGGTTATGTACCCAGGGGGCTTGGTTTTTAGTGGAGACGGGAGAGATAGGTCAAGGTGGGGAGATGGGGCCGCCGCCACTGCTCACCTGGGATTCTTGGAAGCTCATGGGTCATGGGGGGAAAATGTACCTATGTCCACAGGAGGTGGCAAGTGCCGGGTCTGTCCTGTCCTCGATACAGAAGTGTTGTCCAGAGAATTCCTAACAACATGTTGTTCACTCGTAAGTTTGGGGTTCGAATTTATATTTCCCATGTGGTCCAAATGAGGAAGGAATACTACTAAACTGTCTCTGGCTGGTGCTGCCCTGTGTCTGCACCACAGGTTTGCATAAGTGGGGAGAACCCAGAAGCTTCCTCCCAAAGCTTGGTCTTCTATTTACTTCCTCTTCAGGGACATATATGGGGACATTCCACTGGCCAGAGCTGTTTCTCCTGCACCATCCCTCCCCCAGCTGCAAGGAGACTTGTGGGCTGAGTATTTTTAGCAGGGCACAGTGCTGAGGGAATATTTTGGATTCTGCTCACAAGAAAGAAGGGGGAATGGGGACTGGATCAGAAGCGTGTTATCGCACACTAGGTGTAAAGATCCAAAAGATGGAAACTCAAATGACATGATAATATGATTATCTACATAGGACAACTTCAAAGACTCCACTGAAAAATTATTAGAATTAATGAGTAAGACCAGCGTGTATGCTCTTACAAGATTGATACACAAAAATTAATTGCATTCCTATAGATGGGCCACCATCTGTGATAGCAACAGAAATGCCGAAGTGTCTAGGAATAAATCAAATATGATGTATGCAAGCCAGTTATGGATAAAATTATAAAACTATTCAAAGACACAAAATGAGTCTTAAGTGGAGAGACTGAGCGTGTTCATGGGTGGGAAAAGCCAACAGCATAAAGATAGAAGGAGCTAATATCTTGACACTCTACAAATTCCACTCTGTCATAACGCCTTGGAAAACTCTTAGGTGTGTGCTGTTGATAAGGAAAGACCTGGCCCAGCAGCATTCTCTTAACAGGGGAAAGTAAGAAGCAGTCTAGTTTCTACCAACAAGAGAATGTAAGTAAACTTAAGATATTCATCCAGGGAAGCCAATCAGTCAATCAATCAATTTTATATCCAGTGAAATCAATGCAATAGTGCAGATGAAGAACTATAGCCAATGTGCCCACAAGGATGTGTTCTAGAATGGAATGCCAAAGGAGGTAAAAGACAGTATGAGTCTGCTTATGTAGTCAAGATACGCAGAATAGAATCCTGTGTTGTTGAGGGACACAATGCTACGTGGTGAGATGATCAAGAAAAGTTGAAAATGATAAAGTAGGGGTGACTTCTGCGGGGGGCAGGGAGAAGGAGATGATTGGCCCAGGTTGGTGAGGGTTGTAGAGGGAGCTTTGAATGTGTCCCTCGTGTTTTAGGTCTTAATTTGAGCAGCAGTTTCATGGATGCTCATTGGAGTATTCTTTATTCCCTCCCTTCTTTTTAAAAATGTGAAATATTTCGGGGCGCCTGGGTGGCTTAGTTGATTAAGCATCCGACTTCGGCTCAGGTCATGATCTCACGGTTCATGGGTTCAAGACCCGTGTAGGTTCTGTGGTGATAGCTAGGAGCCTAGAGCCCGCTTCGGATTCTGTGTCTCCCTCTCTCTCTGCTCCTCCCCTGTCCGTTCTCCATTTCTCTCTCAAAAATAAAAGTTTAAAAAAATGATATATTTAAAAATAAATTTAAAACTTAAAATTTAAAAGCTTAGGGAAACTTGCTTTGATTCATGTAATTCATTCACAAACAATGTCCGCTTCAAAGGATTTGTAAAGATGGTCTGCTCCAACCCTTCCACTAATAGATGCCTACGCTCAGACCTGGAATGATGAAGTGAGATCTTCATGGATCTGTGACCAGTTAGTGGCAATTTCAAGACTAAAACATAAGTCTTTCCTTATATAGAATCTTTTTATACACGAAACCTCTGCAATTTACTAGTTTGGTAGGGTAGGATTTCTATTTATTAGACTTCTTAAAACAGGGCAAATGGTATTCCAAATATCAACTGCAAACAGGCCAAAGGTACCTTGCACGGAGAAAGTTAAGGAAGGGGTATCTGGTTGGCTCAGCTGGTTAAGTGACCAACTTCAGCTCAGCTCGTGATCTCACGGTTCATGTAAACATTAAAAGAAAAAAAAAAAAGAAGGTCAAGGGAAAAAATTCATCATTATACTCTTTCCTTTGGGAGAAGATCTGGTGCAGGAAAAGTCAGTTGGGGGTTAAAATTCATGCTGATTCTGAGACTCTCTGGGATTCAGAGAGTGGGTTTGAGCAGGGTTACTGTCCCCGGCTCACTTAATAAGCATCAGCAAGTTCCTATCATCTCACAGCCCCTCGTTCCCACGGTGCTCAGGAAGAGGACTGAGCAAAGTGCTTTTAAAGGTAAATTTCAGATCCAAGGAGGGGGTTAATATCAAAAAAGACAACTTCAGCTATAATCCTTTCAGGAAGTGGGATGTTGTAGTAGGAAAGATACTTCTTGAAAAAAAATTCCCCAAAGTTGATTTGCCAAAACTGACAAATAGTCTCCACATCTGTTCACGTAGGGGGGCGGGGCCTGATTTTTCTAGGAAAGTCTATTTAGACCCCGACATAGATTGCATTTCTTTTTAAAGCAACAAGAGTGATAAAATATCCTAGTATAAAATCAATAGAAAGCAGTTTAGTGGCCTCTGAAATCTCCCAGGCAGCTTTTCCTTTTCGTTCTCGCTACAGGAAAGATCAAATGAGAAGTTACCAGCTTCCTTGTGTGTTTTAGTTATTTGTTACGTAAATCACTGGAAACCCTTTAGAAAACCATTTAGAGCTGGGGAGGGCTCTTCTTTGCTTCTAGCACCTCTCACCCCCATAAAGGATTTTTTAAAAAGGCCCACACATTAAACTAGTTGACAGGACTGAGGACCTGGGGGTTATTTTTCTTAAGCACTATGTCATTATTTCTTAAGCTCTGGAAGAAGAAGAAGAAAAAAAAGAGAAGTGTGTATCCATTTTCTCCCTGGAAGCTGCTCTCCCCATCTATCATGCAACCGGAATGAAATGCGGCATTTAGACTGTCCAAAAATGATGGGCTATTGACAGTTACATGAGAATACTGTAGTTGGGAAGTCTGCAGGAGGGAGAGAGAATGTGCCTGGCTGCCATTTGTGCGAGGCGAGGGGACGGAACTGACAGTCCAGTTCAGGTGTGAGGACCTATCTGTTTTACGTCATTGGCATTTTACGTTCTTGCTTGTGAAAATGTGAGTCAATTGCCTACGAGCTTCTACCATAAGGATATTGGCTAGGCCCTTGCGGTGGTGAAAGAAACCAAATATTTCTGGTTCTCCCAACTTTTAGGCACATAGTAGGTTCACACTTCCCTGCCTCAGTGGACCTAAGTGGGGCCGTGCAATGACTTGCAGTGAAATAGGAGCAAAAGCATCATGTGTAGTTTCTGGTGGAAAATTTAAGAGTCAGCATGACTTGCCACCTTCTCTTTCCTTTCCTCTGATGCGGCATAACACATGGATGCTTCTTTAGCTTCGTTTTCTGAGCAGCTTCGATGAAGAGAGATCCCTGTCTACCTGTGTGGGCATGGACCATGAATGAACAATAAAACTTTTTTTTTTAAGCACTGAGATCTTATCCTTTCTGTTCTGCAGCGTGCCCTAGCCTATACCGACAGATACACACTTATTAAACTCCTGATACGGGTCAGGTAATACACGAAACACTGGCATATGGATCCTCTCATTGAATTCTTACAACGTGGTAAAGTGGACAAAGTAATTATTCTCCTTTACTGATCCAGCATCATGGGCACCACGATATCAAGTAATTTGCCCAAGGTCATTACGGGGTCGTGCTAGGATTCTAACTGAGGCAATCTGTCTTCAGAGCTTGCAAGGAAAACCACAATGCTCTACAAGCTGTTTAGGGAGGATGGAGGGTTGCACATGGGGAAGAAGAAAGAACATTCTTTGACACCAACCTTTGATCACCTCCCTTCCCATCTTGCCCAGCCCCTCCTCACCCTTAATATGCTAGTAAAGTCAATGGCACCGAGCACCCAGCTACAGGAATGCACAGAGAGTTGCCTTGCCCCTGAAGAATGGCCTGAGCTTTATAGGGACAACTTGGAAAATAAATAACAAGATCATAAAAAATAGCTCAGGGCATTTCATGGGGGAAAACATCTGATACCAACAATCAGTTTCGTCCAATATTTATTGTATCAGACTCTTTGCTAATGGACTCAGTATCCATTAAGACATGGTTCCTGAGTGGGGGAGGTAGACATACATGCATCTGCTGAGCACAGTAGGAGGGGTACCCCCTGGGAAAACAGGGGGGCACTTTGAACAGCATGGGTGTCCAGGAAGAGGACACTGGGGGTCAAAGATTGAGGGATACCCTCAGAGCATCCTTAGATTCCCCTCAATCCCTTGTCGTAGATATGATTCTGAAAGGTTTATCTAAACTCCTCCTGAAGTTGGTTGAGTTTTTAGTCCATACTACTTCTTGCATAAAGACAGTTGTTTAAAATGGGGCCTCCTTTAATTTATCCTGGAACACTCTCTTTTATGTTCTTAGGCAAGAAGGGAAACACTGGTATTTTTGAACTTCATAAAAAAAAAAAAAGGCTAAATTTTTCCCTTGCGGATCTTGATGATTTTTGTACATTTGGATCGTACCCACTCATATTCTTAGTCACTTGGGATGAAGGGGAACCTACTTTATGCCCTTTCCACATTTGTGAGAAGTTTCTTTCAGAGGGAACCAAGAAAGCTTTATCAAACCCAAAGCCCCCAAAGCTCACCTCAAAATGGTAATTTGTGGTTTGTCTACCCCACAGTTGTTGGGACTTCAGATACCCAAAGAAAATCTACAAGACAAAACAAAATAATCCTCCAACTTTCTATTCAAAAATCTCTATTCAAAGCATTTTCCAAATCAAAGGAAGATTGGGGTGTTCATTTCCCCAAATTATTCTCTTGATAATGAGATTTTCTTTAAACTCCCAATTTCTGTTGGTGTTATGTAAAAGGGTAAGAACTCTCTTCTCCTGACCTTTGAAAAGCCTGGTTCAGAATTGGTTGGGGGAAAATATGCATTTCACAAAGTCATGAAAATAATAATCTTTGCCTCGTAGAGTATGATTAAACATGTTTTTAGACTCAATCGTTGGGAATCAATCCATTATATTAATAGGGCAACAAAGTGTATGAAGATAAGTGGAAACCTACAATTAATTGTTTTACTAATAATGCCTGGGTAGTCCTTTCATTTAATTGGTCATCTAATAATATGATTTCTTATTTGATTTATTTGTTTACACAAGTAACTGTAATACATGTAACTTTCCATTTTCTCATTTCTAGCGTATAACGCTCATCGTACAGCAGTCTCCAATGACCCGATGCTGCAAAAACGGATGGCTCTCACATTAAGATGGAAATGACTATTACACAAGACCCATAATCTTGTGATTTGTTTGCCACTGAACCAGTGCAGCAAGACTGAAGCAATTTCTGTAACAAAATGAAAGGGGTGTGCTGTAAAACAATAAAGGAGACTCCACCCATGTGAAGGGGGCCACCTTTTAATGGGCTGAGATAATGTTCTAGGGGTAGCTATGAGCCAATGAATGTCTAGGGAGTCAGGCACTGCCACTTTCAATCTTCCCGCTCTCTGGTAGGATTGGCTTACTCCAGGACCAGCTCTTCGTGAAGAGTCAGAGGACCAAAGATATTTGGCATCAGGGCAGCTCTGTAGGACCTGATCAGTTACTGGTCAATTATAGATCAGGTCAAATTCTTGCATCTTATTACTGCAGGAGTGGCAGCCTCCTTCACTCTTCCCAGTCAATGGCATACCTTCATTTCCCAGACCAGAAGTACTTGTCGCTAACATCCTTTGTTGATGAACAAACCCTGACGTAGACTGTAGGGCTGATGTGACCACCCCTGGAGTCTGCATTCAGACTCCTCAAATACGACTTGGCTGCACCTAGAATGTCAGTTACAGTTAACTTTCCTTACACTCAAATCACACTGTTTGTGAAAAGGGATTTTAAAAGTACATTAAAGGTCATAAAGCCTAATAAAAGACGAGGAACAGGCTTAGAAAGGTAAGGAATGTCAAGGCTAGGTGTAGCTGGTTACATACGACCTTGTACTCCCCATCATGCTAGGGACGTGCAAGCCACCAGGTTTGCAATTTACAAGCTGGGCTCCCTACAACTACAGACAGTTTGGGCAGCGCCCACTGGAGTTGAGCAGTGGGCGACTCCGTGACCCCAAGCAGCGTTTCAGTTTGCTGTTCCCTCACTTTTTCGGGGGAGTAGACACTAACACTGGATAGGAGGTAAAGAAAAGTGGCTTCATGTGTGTTGTTCTGGGTCCCTAAAATAAGAAATACGTGTTATGGCTGTTACTACCCAGCTCTTTTTGGTGCATGCCACATCTGTGAGTATCAGTGAACTCGTGGGGAGCAAGATGAGCCTGAGTCCCATGGACACCCCCAAGACCACGGAGCTGCTGTTCTCCAGAAAAACCTCACGCCAGCCTGAGTCACCAATCTGTGCATTTTAGAGGAAATGCCCTAGGATGAATGGCAGAGGTTGGCGACCGCCTCAGCAGGCCTCTGCCTTGAAGTCGGATTCTTGGACTGTCAAGGCAAATAACCAGAAGTTTCCACTGGATGCTCTCGTTCATCACATGCAACATCTCACTGTGCAGAGAAGGCTGCCTTGAAAGATGACACGGAACGGTTATCTAACCTTTCAGCTGCGGCAAAGGAACACAAATGTCTTTTTCGTGTGGGTTAAACATTGAGGCTCAAGAGAGATTAGAACCCATAACTCAGGGTCAGGAAACCGAAAGGAACACTTGTAAGAGTAGCTTCGGAGAGCCACTTCCTCGTCACCAGATGGATGCCAGGTCTTCTGAAATGCTCAAGGCCCTCCCTGGAGCAAATCTCCTTTATCCTCCAAACACTCTGAAGGAAGCACAAAGGGTTGGGTGATTTACTCAAGGTTACCTGGTCCATCAGTAAATTCTGGATGAGTGTCCTGGCCCCAGCTGCTTTTCCGCACAGCCTCTCTTGAAAATGCAAGTCTGAGACTGACCTTCACTGCATGGGTCTAAAATTACCTTCACCTCAGTGTTTCTCTGAATGAAAATGGGGAAAACATACCATTTATATGTCCCAAGAAAGAACTTACTGTCTATCCACAAATCACTGTCACAGAAATCAGTTTCTGTTTTGTTTGTCTGTCCCGTAAATTACATCGGGTGTCTACTTCGGCTTTGCCATTGCCATCTGGAAAAACTGACTATTATGTAGCTATTTCACTTGTCTTTGGGGGGAAGCAAAAGCATAAGAGAAATGGTTAAGCTCAACGTGATATCTGTTGAAAGACAAGTCAAGAACTATTAGAAATAGCTCTATCTTAGGAAAGCTACATTTGAATACCTTCTTTGAACAAGATAATTGGTTGATACACTTGAGTAGGTGGGTAAACACTTTGGGTCAGGGCCTGTTGCTCATTCCTTAGAAATAGAGCAACCTCTTGCAAATAATTTGCATCTGATGTATCTAAAGCTCGTCTCCTTATTGATCTACTTATTAATGGGGCTTTACAGAGTAGAGAGAGAAAGAGAGAAGACCGAAAAGCCGTAGGGGGATATCTTTTTAGATATAGATATACATGCATTTATGTATTATTATTATTATAAATACACTGAGACCCAGAATTTGCTAATGTAGAGAGGACAAGGGAGAGATCACTTAATATAATATATAATATTATAGTATATAATATAAGACAAAGTAAATTTATTTTCCAAAGTGGCAGGAATCTACTATGTGGGGTTAGCCCAACTTTGAATATTTCCCCAGTCTAAGAGGTTAAGTAGTGGCTGCCCATGGAAACATGCAGACCACAGCCTTTGAGAACTCTGTTCTGCACTTAAAACAATCAAAACAACGAATAGCCATGGGGCCGTTGGACAAAAATCCAGAGTCCGGCTTCTTTTGTAAGATCAGAAGGGCTAGCTGTGCTGGGTGTATTTTTTGCACAACTACTCGCTTTGGATGAGGCATATTTTTCTAGTTCACGGTAGTCCCATCACCCAGTCTGTGAGCTGCTTTCCTGAACCTCAGTTTCTCCTCCACAAAACAGGGTGATTCATGGGGTAGCCAATGCATAACTGGACCATCTGGCACTTGCCTTTGAGTCCAGTGTCAACAGATGTCTTATAAAAACCCAAAGCAAAACAGACTCCTACTCCAAAGCACTCAAGCAAAACATAGATTTTACTGAAGGTCTCTTGGGGACGATGAGGTGAAGTGACATCATATTTCACTCAGCCACACTTCCAGGGTCTGCCAATCCCTTTATTGTATAAAGCACTTTAGTGTTCTCTGGATTTCTCACAGTCTCCCTCCCCCCAGCACTAGAGAATCCTATCTGGAATGTTGGAGGGGGAGGCAGCTTACATATTGGACATGGGGAGGGTCCACTTTTCCACATATCATAGAGACCACAGGAAGGTGACTTCAAATGCATTCCCTTAATGTGGGGGGGTTGCTCCAAACAAACAGTGGCGGGGAGTTGACTGGGATTGGGACTTCATCTTGAAAAAAATATGAAAATTAATTTGTTATCTCTCATTAAATGTAATTTAGGTTATAATTGTGACTAGGTGCTAATTCTTAGAATTCAGAGCAAATGAAGCAAGTAAGGATTTAGGGGGGAAATCTGGTCTATTTTTCTCTAGGGAATTGGGCAACACTCCTCCTCCACTTCACATGTGACCTTTAGACGAGTGTCATAAAGTCAAGTTCTGCAAAAATATCGGGAGGCCTTACTAACTACCCCCAAAGGTCTGTCTTTAAAAATTTTTTAAATGTTTTTATTTATTATTGAGACAGAGAGAAACAGAGCATGAGTGGGGGAGTGGAAGAGAGAGAAGGGGATACAGAATCTGAGCAGGCTCCAGACTCCGAGCTGTCAGCACAGAGCCCGACATTGGGCTTGAGCCCACGAACCAGGAGATCATGACTTGAGCCAAAGTTGGCCGCTTAACCGACTGAGCCACCCAGACGCCCCTGCAAAGGTCTGTTTTAATCCTTTGATACTAATCATTCTCTTAATCTTGGAGTCACTTTGTATATACAGGAAAGTTGCAAAGGGGCACCCGGGTGGCTCAGTTGGTTGACATCTGACTCTTGGTTTCAGCTTAGGTCATGATTCCAGGGTCGTGGGATAGAACCCCAAATAGGGCTCTATGCTGAGGGTGAAGCCTGCTTGGGATCCTCTCTCTCTCCCTGTGCCCCTCCCGCACATGCACACACACACACACACACACACACACACACACACACACACATACACACAGGTGCAAGTTCTCTAAAATTTTTCTTAAAAAGTTGCAAAGATAGTACTGAGGGTCTCCATTGGTCCTTCCCCCAGCTCACCCCAAAGTTAACACCTTACACAACTGTGGCGCCTTTGTCAGATCTAGCAGGTCACCCATTTTCCCACAAATGTCCTTCCATTGGTCCAGTACATAGTCCAGGACACCTCATTACATTTAGCCATTATTCTCTTTTGAAGCATTTTTCTTAACATCTTCTTCAACTGTGAGGGGTCTAATTCTATATATTTATTTCTCAGTAACTTGCCTGGAATCATGATTCATGCAATTCTCCTACATCACTTTTATTGACTTCCTGAAATTATATAGTTTTAGTTTCAATATTTGCAGTTCCACTTAGCAAGAGACTGATAGTAAAAAATTGTTTCATTTTCAGAGGTGGGCAGTGCGCCTTACGCTACTGTCAAACCAGCCAGACGGGTTTCAATGCATATGCACTGAATGGTATAGTCCTTTGCTTGTTAAAAGAGTAAAATATTTCTGCAAGTTTTAGTAAATAACTAAGCCTAGAGACCACCTTCCCTCTGCCCGCCCTTGAAGACCATCCCCATCTCTCCACTGTAGCAACTGAAGGGTAAATTCCTGACCAGCAGGGGGCACCCAGGACCCTGTTCCAGGTAACAAGTCTGTTCCGGATGGGGGCTGGGTGGAGCAGGTGGGTGCCTATACCATACTCAGTGATAAATATTTGGACTAGCATCCTAGTACTCATCAAGAAAGGGGGATAATTGTGCACATGACCAGTTTATTGATAAATATTTTTGTAAAATGAGAACTTTTTTCTCACACTTTTATAATTCTAGAGCCAAGTCCCCTGCACCTCACATCTCCTTCCGCGATCATACACTCTCTCTAGTAATATCTTTTATGGCCTTTGGTCATGCCCGTTTTCAGAAAACTAACTGAATCAACGCACACACACAAAGTAATTTGTCTAATATACTAATTAGACAGTTAAGCACAGATGGAAAGTTTTAATTTCTGGTTGTGTTCTCCCTTAAATGAGTATCTTGTGGTGAGTGTAAGGCAAGATCTAATAACTCAGATGCCTCAGGTCTTTGGCCAGTCTTTAATCAGTAAGCTACTTAGCAGAAGATTCAACATGATACAGTTGGGCTGTGAGGCCACGTTTGTCCCTCTCAGAAACTGTCCTTGGGTTCCCTAGATGCTTCTTTGTGCACAAATACCCCCATTTATTACTTGTGCTCATTCACATGGGTTTTCATTCCTTTTCATCAAAAAAGGCATGCACATGAGCACACGGTTTCCACCAGATTACCAGTGGGTTAGGTATGCCCTTTTCCTGCACTGTTCCTTTGAGTTGAGCCTTGTGTTGTCAGTCCCAATGGAGAAAACATAAACCTCACAATGGAGAGAAATGGAGGAAAAAAGAGAATTGACACGTGAATGGCTATTCAGATCTTCCAAACCATTTCCAGCATCATTACAGGATCTCCCTGCCTTCCAGGTAGGCTAGAGGGACAGGCACCATAGTCCTCATTCCAGGAGCCACAAGGCTGATAAAGGTCCAGTGACTGTGGTAAGGCTACTGAGAATGAGTGGCAGGGCTCAAAATGGAACCCAAACTCCCTGAATTAGACAACAGCTAGTTAGTGCCCATCAGACAAGACCTGTCCGGTCCAAGATGGTAGCCACTAGCCACAGGGAGTTATCTACTTAGATTTAAATTAGTTTTCATTAAAATGAAATAAAATTAGGGGCATGGCTCAGTCAGTTAAGCGTCTGAGTTTGGCTCAGGTCATGATCTCGTGGTCCATCAGTTCTAGTCCTGCCTTGGGCTCTGTGCTGACAGCTCGGAGCCTGGATCCTGCTTTGGATTCCATGTCTCCCTCTCTCTTTGCCTCTCCCTGACTCATGCTCTGTCTCTCTCTCAAAAATAAATATTAAAAAATAAAAAAATTAAATACAATTAAACATCATTTCCTCAATCAAACTAAGTGCTCAAGAGACACATGAGGCTAGTGGCTACTGCACTGGACAGAGCAGATAAAAAAATACTGCAGAAAGTTCTATCGGATCATAACAGTCCACACTAGTTCAGTGGGGTCCTGAGGGAGCATGGCCCCTAATGATTGGAAGAAGACTGGAAGGTCTTGATTTGAGAGTTTTTTCGAAATTCAGGCTCTATGGAATGTTACTGTCTGAGATCTGTGAGTGTCTATCCACCCGCACAAGAAAAATATACAATCATTCATTCACTCAACAACAATGTATTGGGCACCTTCTATCAACAGCATGTTCTTACAAGGGATATGACAGAGAAAAAGGTAAGTGTAGTCTCTTCTCTCTCAGGGTTCACAGTATGGTGGATGTCTGTTGTACCCAAGAGATGGTAGAGGGTGGAAGGGATAGAACACCAAAGAGGTTGAGGGAAACCAGGTGGCCAACTTGAACTTCAGCTTTCTTGTAGAGAATCTTGGTGCTCTTTGCTGTTCTACCTGGGCTTTCACACTCCCCCACCTGCCTGTCACAATGTTGAGAGTGATAATCTGTGCCTCCAGAGGAGCCTTGCTCTAAGGCACACACACCTGGTAGCTATTTGTCTCTTCCCCAAAGGGTAGATCAACCCAACTTCTAAAAACAACAAACTGGTACCAGAGCCTCCAGGACCTCATCTTTTCCCCCCAGACACATGTGACGAAGGACATTCACGTGAGTAGCCCTCTGGCACGAGTGTTCCCTGTTCCTTCTCAGTCATAAATTACAGCTAAATAAGAAAGAATAGGAGGGCACTGCCTATGGATAACCTTAAATCAACTCCAAATGGTTTAAAACAGAAAGAGAAAAATACTGTTACTCAGTGTTGCACTTTTGGTTATCATTAATAACGAATTATTCGTGGCCCATGTGGAGATGAGTTTGGGATTCATGCTCTGGCCTGCATATCGCTCAAGCCAACAGGAGACCCCTGCACAGCTGCAGACTCCTTCCCTAGCCTGCCCCGGTGATTAGGGGTTTCCAGTTCCAGCCAATTAAGAGATTGCTCTGACTGGGGTGCCTGGGTGGCTCAGTCGGTTAAGCCTCCGACTTCGGCTCAGGTCAGATCTCACATTCGTGGGTTCGAGCCCCGCGTCAGGCTCTGTGCTGATGGCTAGCTCAGAGCCTGGAGCCTGCTTCCAGGTCTGTGTCTCCTTCTCTCCCTGACCCTCCCCCTCTCATGCTCTGTCTCTCCTGTATCAAAAATTAATAAAAAAAAATTTAAAAAAATTAAAAAAAAAGAGATTGCTCTGACTGGCTCAGGGAGCTCTGGTCTTCCCGTTGAACACATACTTAGAGGCCATTCTACGACCATCAGTTTGCTTCATAGATCTGGGTTCCTGGTTTGGTCCCACAATGGGAAAGCAGGTTACCCTCATCTTCAGCTGATGGCTGAGCTCTGTAAGACAAAGATGATCACTCTCAACATTGTAACAGGCAAATTAGGGAGTGTGAGGTTCAGGCTGAGGTGTCTTAGAAATGTGCAAGAGAGAAGAACCCCAGTGGTTCTCCAGAGCATAGAAGCAGCAGTCTGGGATACTTCTTTCACTATGAGAACATGATGAATGTGGTACCCTGGTGTCCCAGTGCATGAGATCAACACAGGATAACAGCCTGTCGGTAATGTCTTGTGTTTAAAGTCATCAATTCTACAGAGACAAGGTGGGGCTCCGGGGGTGTTGGGGATTGTCACAATAAATGGCCAAGGGGCAGGTAGGACAGAATCTGGGATCCTGACGAGGGAGGTCCCAAAGAGGGTGGCTCTGGAGTTCAGACAGGCTGGCAAATCTGTGGCCTCCAAACAGGACAGACATAGGTGACCAGTCAGACAATGAGAGGTCCTAGAGAAGACAAGAGAGTCTGTTCCCTGAATGAAAGAGAAGCCCATTAGGAAACAGGAGCCCAGACCTCGGATCTAGTGAGGAGTACAGTCATGTGAGGATGATGGATTCAAAATGTGGCTGGTGTGAAGTGGAGGTGAACGTCAGCGGGGTTGAGGAAGATGAATTCAGTGCTGGCTCAAAGGGAAATGTGGGACATGGTCTCTTTCATAAGAGTTTCAAATGTAGTGGTGAAAATACACAGAGAATTAAGAATATTGAATTGTGGGGGCGCCTGGGTGGCTCAGTCGGTTGGGCCTCTGACTTCGGCTCAGGTCAGATCTCATGTTTGTGGGTTCGAGCCCCGAGTCAGGCTCTGTGCTGACAGCTAGCTCAGAGCCTGGAGCCTGCTTCCAGTTCTGGGTCTCCTTCTCTCTCTGTCCCTCCCCCTCTCATGCTCTGTCTCTCTCTGTATCAAAAATAAATAAACATTAAAAAAATTTATAAAAAAAAAGAATATTGAATTGTGTAGACACTTGCTGAAGATCCCATGGGTAGAGCCCCTATTATTGGCTATCCATCCTAGGAAAGAGGGTGTGGCATCTAGGGGGGTATCATAAGTGGCTAGAGGCAGAAACCTGCTATTTAGATAGTGCTACAGTTTTAATTGACTTTTCAAGAGCCATGTACACTTGGAGTGGGGTTGCTTCCCAGGGGCTGCACTGGAGACGGAATATGTGTTTTTAATCATGAATCAACAGCAATTGGAAATACTCTGTTGAGAAGTGAGAAGTCTTCTTTTTTTTTTTTTAATTTAAATTCAGTTAGTTAACATACAGTGTAGTCTTGGCTTCAGGAATAGAACCCAGTGATTCATCTCTTACATATGACATCCAGCGCTCATCCCAAAAAGTGCCCTCCTTAATGTCCATCACCCATTCAACCCATCCTCCTACCCATCTCCTCTTCAGAAATACTGTTTGTTCTCTGTAATTAAGAGTCTCTTATGGTTTGCCGCCCTCTCTCCATCTCTGTTTTTATCTTACTTTCCTTCCCTTCCCCTATGTTCATCTGTTGAGTTTCTCAAATTCCACATATGAGTGAAATCATATATTTGTCTTTCTCTAACTTATTCCATGTAGCATTATACCCTCTAGTTCCATCCATATTGTTGCAAATGGCAAGATTTCATTCTTTTTCACTGCTGAGCAATATTTCATTGGTCATACACCACATCTTCTTTATTTATTCATTAGTCAGTGGACATTTGGGCTCTTCCATAATTGGGCTCTGGTCCATAGTGCTGCTATAAACATTGGAGGGCATGTGCCCCTTCGAAGCTGAGTCTAGGCTCAAAGGGAAAGGGCACCGTTTGAATTAGTGGTATTTGCAGTAGATGCAGGATGGGGCAGGGGATTGTTCTTGCCTGGGACACACTACCCTTCTCATCTTGTCCTTCTAGGAAGGCTCCATGGAGTAGTAAAGGGAGGGGTCCCGGGAAAGACACCTCCACCTCAGCTGAAGGAAACCCATAAAGAAACAGAACATTTGAGACCATCTATAAACTTCATGAATGTTTATCTTTGTTGGCTGAGGAATCAGCTAGAGGCAAGAATGCTTCATTGCAAGTCTGAACGACCAATCCCCCCTGGGTTTCTTTCATAACTATAATTCTTGTGTGTGAGCAGAATTAAGGAATACTCAAACTACAGTATGCTGAAGTCCCCAAAAGAAAATTCCTGGTAAAATGTACCACAGTTGTTTATTAAAAAGAGAGGAAATATGAATTCTAGCCTTTTAGAAATCTCCACGAAGCCAGTGGCACTTGAAGGTAATTGTGAAGGACAGGTGAACACAGAGGAAGTGGCATCGAAAGTAGAGAGCATGTGTGATGGATTCCCCTGCTAATTTGAAAGCAAACAGCACAGCTAGATAAAATTTGTTATGGGTCTGAACAGACCATGGTGTGTGGGGGAACAGCCATTTTGTTGCCGACATGATCATAAATACCAGGAACCTTGAGGCGGGACGCAGAGCCATGAGTTTGGAAAGATTGCTGGCCTTGGGACATCAAGATGCTGATTCTTTAAGATTTTACCAATATCCAATATGCTGAGCTGGTTGGCTGAGAAAAGGCTACCCAGTTGGCATGTGGAATGCAGAGTGCTGCCTTTGCTGCCTTTAGCTAGGAGCAGGTGAATTTTTCTGCCTGCAGTTGCTAGACATGAGGCTTTTTCAATGTATCTAATTTTTTCCCCACTACTATATGGCTAATAACTTGTCCTGGGGTATTGTGTTTATCCCGAAAATGTTAATGACTTCATAACTCAGTGTGAAATGCTCTGGGCAATTTTTGTATTATTAAGGATTCTATGAAGTATAAAAAAGGAAATGCTCTCAAGGTGCCAGGCCACAGTTATAACTTGATTCTCATTTTGGAGAAAGGAGAAGAATTAAGCTTTTAAAAAATACATGTTTTCAACGAGGAAAGCAGTTCATTTAAGCATAATGATGGTTGTTGCCCTTTGGAAATAAGGCGCATGTCTCCAGAATGTCCCTGCGCTGTGAATTTAATCTTCTCTCCAGTTCCTGTCGGAGGCATGCCAGAGCTTAGGCACCGGCGGTGAGGGTAGGATAGGAGGTCTCTGGTTTTGGAGAGTTGGGTTGAGGACCCCCGGCCTGGGGTGTGGGATGGGTGACACGGGGCGGACGCTGTTTCTGGGGGCTGAGCAGTGAGTCAGGGAGGCAGCTGGCAGAGTGGAAGGTAGAAGCAAAGAAGGTGGCAAGCTGTTCGCAGAGGGGTGGGGGGCTGCCGTGTCCACAGACAGCTTGGCACTGGCTTCCTTCATACCACCTTCCTGAAATCAGTAGATTTCTATACTTTTTAAAAATTTTATGGGTTTTTAAAATTTTTATATTTGAGAGAGAGAGAGACAGAGACAGAAAGTGAGCAGGGGAGGGGCAGAGAGACTTTTTTGAAGTTGGGGAGTCTATTCTATGGAGGCAGGGCATGTGAAACCGATAAGACACTGTGCCACTGCTCTGGGTGAAGTCCTGATGGAAGGTGGGAGACCCAGCACCTCCCACACCTCGTTCCCTTTGCCCAAGGGGGAGGCTCCAGGGAACAGAGTTTGGATATCACTGCCTAAAATGCTCTAAGATGTGTCTGAAAAAAAATTTGCCGCCCCTTAGAAATCTCTTTGTTATTATTAGTTTTAAAGCTTCTCTTATTGTTCAATTGAACATACCAGGTCGTTTGAATGGTAATGATGATGATAAAAATCTCTTAAAGAGAAGGAAACCCAGAAGGCCTGGAAAGATAAAGTAAATTATCCAAAGTTCTACAGTTCACAAGTTGGATACAAACCCTGTCTGTAAACCACAACCTTCCACTGCACCCCACCTCCCAACCCTCATTTTCTCCCACCTTCTTCCTCTCACCCCTTACTCCACCTAGAGGAGTCTTGGGAAACACTTCCTGGAATAAGATGCTGGCCCCACAGGACTGATCTGATTACAGACCAAACGTCCATAGCCTGGGATCTCTTGTGCCATCACCTGGTGAGAGGGATCATAGTGGGGTCTCAGAATAGGGTGTCAACTTGCCTTTAGGTGAGAAGGCACATTTGCCACTTTATACTGGTTTCCCTGGGTGATCTCATGGGATCTCCAATATCTGGGAGGGAAAATTCTACAACTGTTTCTATCTTTGATAGCCTGGGAGAAACTCAGCTCAAGATAGATGCGTTTGGATCTGCTCATAGAGAGTTTCCATAAATGATGTGTTGGACAGTTGGCTGCCAAAAATGGGTCTTGGGCTCTGCAGGGGTGGAAAATTTACACTCAGATGTGCAAAAAAAAAAAAAAGTGGCTTTCTTTAAATGTCCATATCTTGCCTAGGAGGACTGCACCCCATGATGGCAGGGAGGGATAGAACTTGCTTGTATTTGCTCTGTCTGTCTTGATCTGTAGAGCAGGCCCTTTGGGGCCAAGTCCGTCTGCTTTGGGTAAGTGTGCAATTTTTCATTGTTCCTCTGCTCCTGCTTCCTGTTTCTGGGATGTATTGGGGCAGAGGGGAGCCCACCTGTCCTCCTGGCTAATATTAGAGAAGATGGTCTGCCTGCTCTTCTCCATTGGCTTCACCTGGCACCAAGGATTCCAGTGTTGGGAACGCCAGAGACGCAGCTGGTGTTATCTGGGCTTCTGGGTGCTGTGTTGTCACCGACTGCAGTCACTGTCATGGGGTTTGGCCATGAGTTCCCACCTCTGTATGCTCTATTCTGATCCCACTGGTTTTCCCGGATGGCCTGGGTGCTTCTGTGACACAAGCAGATGGCTCCGTAAGCAGCCTCTGGTCCACTCACCTAGACCTTCATTGGGCATTTTTAGCCTTCTGCCTAAGTAGTTCCAGGTAAGACCTGGAATGTTTCTAACAGGACTGAAGTGGCCCTCTCTGTGGCCGAGTGACAAGGATGAACAATGAGACTTGGGCTCCTCCCCCCGCTCATCCAGCTCTTCTGCCACCAGGCTGTGTCTACTGCTTCCCTGGCCCCTATCCTCCATCACGGACAGGCCTCCTCGTCCTCACTACAGACAGCTCCTCCTTCCTCTCTCATCTCTTCTGTCCTTTCAACGCTGGCCTTGAGAACACCTCATACTCTAAACCCAACATACTTGGTTTTCTGGAATTTAGAAGACACTCTTCTTTCTCACAAAACCTATATTTTGATACCAGAATCTTAAAATGATGCTGTGATGCTGTGATTTATAGTAAGAAATATATATTTGGTCTTCATCCTCAGTCTCTGTCATAGGGCTCCTAAAACCCTTGTAAATTCCTAAGTGGTAAGAGTACCAGGAGCATCTATTGTTGTATTGTGCAGACTCTGGGTGGGCTCCTGGATGTGGACCAGTCACCAGAATGACCAAGCTATCATTAAAAGCTTAGAAATTTCATCCCCCGCCCCTCCATCTCCAAAGAGGGGAGGAGTGATCACGCCAAATGATGAAGCCTCCATAAAATCCCAATAGTGTGGTGTGGAGAGCTTCCAGACTGGTGGACACATTCGCACAGGGAGTGTGGTGCATGCTAATTCTACAGGGGCAAAACCTCCTGTGCTTGGGACCCTCCCAGACCTAACTCTATGTATCTCTTCATCTGGCTGTTTTTCTTATAACCTTTATAGTATCCTTTAATAAACTGATAACTAAGTGTTTCTCTGAGTTCTGGGAGCTATTCTAGCAAATAATCAAATCCAGAGGGAAGGAGGTCATGGGAACCTCTGATTCATAGCCAAGTTGGACAGAAGTTGTAGGTACCCTGGGGACCTACTGCTTGTGATTGGCATCTGAAGTGGGGAAGGCAGTCTTGTGGGACTGAGCCCTAACCTGTGGGATCTCCAGGTAGATAGTGTCAGAATTGAGTTAAATTGTTGGACACCCCGCTGGGGTCACAGACTTGTTTGGTATGGGAACCCCCAGCCTCACCCCACATTTGGTGACCAGAAGTATCAGAAGAGAAGCGTTCTGTGCGTGTAGTAAAGGAGACATGTAGAGTAGGGAAGAACTGTGTTTCTCCTAATACATCTGTAGACTAAAAAAAAAAATCCCAAACTGGAAATTAAACAGTGAACAGTGGCTCTCTCTCTTTTTTCCCCCCACTCTGTACATTCCTGTTATGACAATCCTAATCTCTCCCTGGGGTGTTGGATGCTTCTATTGAATGGTAATGTTTGAGGAGGCATGGGAAAGAAAAGCAGATTAATATGTTTCAAAAAATATTATCCTTGTTACAAGCGCATTAAGGGACAAGTGGTACCATGGATGGGGAGAGAGGAAGTCTGCCTGCTTCTGACTGATCGGTTTCCTGCTTTGAACTTTGCATCAGACTATGAGAGTGCCATGGGGAAAATGGAGCTTGTGTAGAGGACAGAAGTGGCTGTGGAGGAAGAATGATAATATGTCACCCAAGACATGAATGAAGAAACTGGGGATGAGGAGCTTGGAGAAAAGGAGGCTCAGCAGAGGAGGAGAACCATCTTCAGATATATGAAGGAGTATCATGTGGAAAGGTAGGAGGAGTGTTCTTTGTAGTTCCAAGAACTAGAATAGAATGCATGGACAGACGTTAGAATGAGACAGATCTTCACTGTGAAAAAAGAATTTTCACAGACACAGAGATGCCCCAAGTTGGAACGGGCGGCTCCAGGAAACCAATGAGTCCTCATTTACCCGTAGATGTTTCTGGAATGGGTTGGACTCTGCCAGCTGCTAAAGCAGATTGGATAGAATTTATAAAGGGGTTGAATAAGATGACTCCTTGAGTTCTTATCGTATCTGTGGTAGATCAAAGAGAACAATCTGTTTGACATCCCTTCCATCAAGAGGTGGGGTCTCTGTCCCTCGGTCTTGAATGGGGGTGGGGGGAAGTCTAGCCTGCTAGAACAATAGAAGGTGGAGAAAACAATGCTGTACCAGTTCCCAGGCTCATAACATAAGAGACTGGCGGCTTCCACCTCATTTGCTCTTGGAGCCCCAAGCTGCCATGTTAAGAAGTCTGACTATCCTAAAGTTCTGTGAGGAAGCCTTAGCTAACCTCATGGAGAGAGTTCACGGAGAGAAGTATAAACCCTGGGCCCGACAACACAGTTGAAGCCATCCCAGCTCAGGCACCAGACATGAGAGCGAGGAAGTCTTTAGACAGCTCCAGCCCTAGCTGCCATTTTAACGCAACTTCATGAAAGATCTCCAAGTAAGGACCATCCCGCTGAGCTTGGTCAACACCAAGAAAGCATGACACCTAAAAATACAGTAATGCATTAAATTTGGGAATGGTTTCTTGTGTAATAATATGTTCTGGCCCACAAGCATTAACATTTGTAATTCTATCAGTGACATAGAAGAAGAGGATTAGACTTAATTATAGGCGAATTAGATGGAATTATCATGAAGAAGTTAGCAAGAGCTCAGCCCTACAACATCTCCCCTAGCAGCCTGCCATATTGCCTCCAATTACACCAAGAGTGATCGCTTCTGATTGACTGGTGATCTCTTTCAAGATTGATATGATTGGGTGTGGGGGAGAGGAGGAGGACACCTTAAATCTAATAAGCTCTCCCTTCCCTTACTATGACGCAGTTCCTGATGTCTGAAAATGGCCCCAGCAAATGAGGTTTTCGGTACCCAGGATGACAGAGGGAGCAAGGGATACTTTTAAAAGTCAGACACACTAGGAAACTGGAAAAAGACTGGAGCCAAGAGCAGGGAGATAAAAATGGAAAGAGGGACAAAAGATATTCACTTACATCTTCATCTATTTCAACTTGTCGGTTTTACCTGTGGCTGACCACGAGGGTTCTTTGTTCTGAGCAAACTTTGTAGCTTGCACAGATACTAAAATATTACTGACACTGGCATTGATGGCATGTATCATTTTAAACGTCCAGTGGACCTGGAGCACGGCTGTAATGCATGTCTACATGTGAGGGCTTGATCCCTTGATACTTAATTGCCAATAGCTCAGTGTTGAGAATGGACCTCCAGGGGTTCCAAATGCGGCTCCCCTGGACTCTGTGGCAAAGGCAGTTCATTTTGCTCCTTGTTCCTCATTTGGAGCAACTGGGAAATGACTGCCTTGTCTGCTCTTAAGCAGAAGCAAAGGAGTAGATAACTGAGGAGTCAATCCTACCTACTCAGAAGAATTTCCATCCTCTCTTGCAAAATGGCACCATGAGTATTGAAAGGCAGGGAAGGAGAAACATCTGGGGCATTGCACATTTGAACTTGATTGAAAAAATGGCATTCTAAGTGGCAATTTACTAGTGATGAAGTAGAACAGTTAGTAATAATGGTGACTGTGATGATGATAGAGGACATGCACTGAGGGCCCACGGGCTGCCAGGAGTCATCTGCCTGCTTTATAATCAGGTGTGTCGCCTTGCTGTCTATATCACGGACCTAAGATCATAAGAACCTGGTTCAAATCCCAGCTCTGCAGCTTCTTAGCTGAGATGAGCAAATCACTTAAACTCTCTCAACCTGTTTCTCTCTAAGACTGTACTGAGTATTGAGGGAAGTAATGAATACAAAGGACTCAGCACAATGCCAACATAAACACATAATGGTAGTTACTGTACATGCCATACTTTGGGCTCTTCATGGGCTGAACTGACTTTGTGGATTGATCTGATAACCCAAACAATATCCATAATCACTTATTTTCCTATGGAAAATGGCATGCTAAATTATATATTGGCAATCTACGGCCCTGGGCCAAATCCAGCCTGTTGGCTCTTGGTGTATAACTTTCAAACTAAGAATGGTGTTTGCATTTTTAAGTGGTTGAACAAAAATCAAAAGAAGCCTAACATTTTTTGACACCTAAAGATTATATGAAATTTCAATTTTAGTGTCCATGAATCAAGTTTCCTTGGAAGACAAGCAGGTTCATTTGTTTATATGTTGTCCATGCCTACTTTTGCCCTGCAACAGCCAGTAGAATAGTTGCAACAAACACCTGATGGCTTATAAGCCTAAAATATTTCCTATCTTTACCTTTTACTTGCCAATCTCTGTTCTGTATGATAAAAAAGAAACTTGCTTTCAAGCAATATATTAGAACACAGCTTTCATAGTTGGCTATTATGCCTTCCTATACTACTTGTGTATACTTTGATACACACACACACACACACACACACACGCACATTCAAACACATGTCAATACACATACATGAGTGACAACCCAGCCACACATCCACATATCATCTGCCCAGTGCCCATCCTGGGTGACCTGCTCTTCAAAGCCCTTGTTATGTTGCTCAGCATCTGTCCAGCATGGGGTTGTAGGAGAGCATTGGAGGTAAATGTGTCTGGCCAAGTTGAAAATAGCTGGCTCTCTCTGTACCCTGCTGGGTCTCCAAAGAAATATGTGAATATTTTAGCACCTTCTTTATGGTAGAAGATTTCCGTTTTCCTTATGGGCTCCCTTTGCTGGAGTTTTTAAGAACCTGTTCTCATCACAAGTCAGGTACAGCAACTATTTATCATACATATGAGAATCAACATGAATAAAACACCCCTTAGGTATGGCTCACGTTTCTTTCGCCTTCTCACTCTTGGGCTGCTATTAAACTTTAATACGTATAAAGTTTGCTGGGTTTTATAGAGTCGGACGGTGAAGGCACAGCTGTGGCAGGCTGAATGCCAAGGGGTTTAAGCTCAGCCAGGTTTGCAGTCATATAATGAGCAGGTGCCCTAATCACCGTAAAAAGGCACTGAACAATATTTGAATAAACTAGCACCAAAGACCATGAAAGCCAAAGAAGACTTGGTGATCAACCGGTCTGTTCCTCTACTTTTAAAGATGAGCAAATCTAGGGGCAGCCTGGAGAATGGGCTTCTTCTAAGGCATAAGCTCCTTTACGGAAAAGCTAGAATGGTAGTTACCATCTCAGAGCCCTTGCCTCTCATCCTGACTCCATGCTCCCTAGAGAACACCCAGATGCACAGACATGACATCTAGTGAGCCATTGGGATACACATGTTCAAAATAAAACACTACTTCCCCTTAGCTGTTCAGTTTGTCTGATGTGCGTGGCCAGCACATCCTTCACAGTCTCAGGACCTTGGATGATGTTTGTGGCCAGTAGATTTGTGAGCCATAAGACCTACAGTCCATGCTTCTCCTGCTTCACTTAAGTGGGGACATTGAAGATAAAGGAAGGGATTGAGAAGGCAGATGGAATGTGCAATGAAATATTTAGCTGAGGAATGAAGCTATGGGACTAAGCTGAGAAAGTTCTAGAATGCATGTGAAGGATGTTCGTTATCGTTATGGAGGAAAAGAAGGCACTGAGTTTCCCCCTCCTTGCTATGATATAGAACCTTGTAACATCTGTGGGGCTGAAATAAATATATGTACATGTCCACCTCCTTCTCCGTATCAATGCCTATATATGTGCATGTATGTATTTATACATGAATAAGTGCATATACATACATGTATAGAGGTGCCTCCCACTTTTCAGTAGTTCAAGTTATACTACTTCATTTTATGGAAGGCCTACGCTGGTACCTGTTTTCGCTACCTAAAGAAATCCAGAGAGGATTTTTGTTTGTATGAAAAAGGTGAAAAGCAAAACCAACGTTCATCATTGGTTTTTCAGCGAGCCCTTGTATGGGTGGCGTGCGCCCTGAGGAGCCGCGAGAGTGGCCTCACCGAGGCTCCTTCCCTGGGAACCACACTCAGCGTGTCAGCATCCAGCCGGCATAGCTTTGAAATGTGTCTGGGAGCATCTGTGCTTTATCTCCATTTATTCTGTGCATCCATTAGCAAGATGTGTCCTAAGGCGTCAGAAAAGCCTAAGAGAGGTTATTTTTTTGAGTCTGGGAACACTCTGAAAATTTTCCATATAAATTACTGGTAATTGCTTCTTCACTCTATGCCATTTTGACTTAACGGAAGTTTTCATAGGATACCCTACTTTCCAATAGCGGAGGAAACCTATTCATGCATTTGGCTACTGCTTTTCTATTTCCCTCTTACTATTTCTGCAATGGGTCACAGGTTCGGGGCTGGGAGGTTCAGGGGAGGGTGGGGAGATGGAGTTGTCTGATGGACATTTATCTCTCTAAGCGTATTTGAGAGAGAGCGAGAGAGCACACATGAGTAGAGGAAGGGCAGAGAGAGAGGGAGAGGGAGAATCCCAAGCAGGTTCCACTGTCAGCAAGGGGCCTGATTCGGGGCTCAATCTCATGAATGGTGAGATCATGACCTGAGCTGAGATCAGGAGTTGGACACTTAACTGACTGAGCCACCCAGTGCCCTGACATTTCTCTTCTTGGCTTCGATTTGCCAACTTAAAATCGCAGAGGTGGATAATTAGGAGGAGAGAGGGAAGGGAGAACCTTTAAGAAAAAACACAAAAAGAGCAGGAGTGCTAGTCTTTGAATAAAAATCAATTTCCTTGGACCAAAAGCAGAAGAGCATTCTGAGATTCTGGGGAACCAGCGCTCTGCTCCCCAACAGGTCTCAACCCAGGGGAGCAGTGAGCATGCCAAGGGGCAGGGTGAGGTACTTCCCAGCTTCTCCGTACGGAGTGGGAGCAGCAGCCCCAGACATGAAGGGACCAGTAGACTGGGACAGTGTGTGTCTCCATGGCAACAAGTATAGTCTGGCAACTCACAGCTCGTACATGCTGGGGAGTCGGGGGATGGAGGGGGGGTGGGGAAGGCCCTCCCAGCACCTCAGTGCCAGGAAAAGACCCTCAAGGTTGGGGCTGGGGTGCTCTGAGAATCAGGGAGGTTGAATTTCCTGCCTACATGATGGCATGGGATAGTCATCACCGAAACTAAGCTGTTCAAAAGACAATAAAAAGATTTGATGCCTATCCCACACCCAAATCTGTGACCTGTGATTCATTCATTCCTTCTACATCTGAAAAACAAAGATCTATTTTTCGTCACGAGTTGTCCCATGCATAGTAAGTGTGCAGGTAACTGTGGATGTGTTATCCATTGTTTTTCTGTAGCTACCCTCTGTATTCTGTGGCTCGTGTCAAAGGAAGGGCTGTCTGCATCAATATACATTTGTGTTTCTTCTTTTTTTGGTCATTTATTAAAACCAGGCTTTAAAATACCACCAAGAATTCCTGCCTAATCCAAGGCACCAAACTGGACATTGTAAAAGGCTTAGATTTGCAGGCAAGCCTTTTGAAAAGCCTGATGCTTGATACCTTTAATTGTTAGGATAATGGTCAAGTTAAGAGAGAGGTAGCAGCAGCCGCAGCAAGATTCCGTATCTGCTCCAATCTCCCCACCCGCACCAGCCTCCAGCGTAAAGAGCAAACATTTGTGATCAACAAGTCACTTTGGGGGTAATTAGGTCTCAGATGCCTTGCTTTTCTGAATATGGGATGCAAAAGTTATTTTTCTTTAAGGGAGGTCAGTTACAACCTTCTCCTGGGGGAGATGGTAGAAGCCAGGACTGTATTTGAGAGAGAAGCAGAAAATTCTGTCTTGCATAATAAATGAAGTTGATGTGGGAGCAAGAAAAACTTGCTAGCAAGGGATGGAGATTTTTGTGCAAGTAGGGGTGTGAGTTTCTCATTTTTTTTTTCTGTCATTGAAACTCTTGGTGGAGAAGGCCTGTGCAAAAGATTTCGAATAACAGCTCAATGTACAATCCTTAACACAAATTTGCATCTACATGTGACATCTCAAAAGTGCACATTCTTTCAAATTTAGCTGCAACACTCACTGAAATGTGCTGATGTCTACAAATATGAATTTCTTTTTACGGCGCACTTTTAGCCACTTAAGAAACACAGTCCTCAGTGTATATTTGCCAAAGAAATCAATTCTGATAACCCAAACTGTGATGTAGTCACTTGACCCTCAACTAAAGGGTGACTGAAGGCAAATACTCAGTTATCATGTGTCATTTAACTTTAAAGAAAACTTTAAACTTTAAAGCAAAGCAAGGATTCAAAAGCAGGAGGAATGAAGCCAACTCAACATTCCGGGCCAGTCTCTTACTGAGGGTAGGTGGGCCTCAGTTCAAAGCCAGGTGCTTGGCTAGTGTGTTTTTTTTGGCTTATTACGTGGTGCGGACCTGATGCACCATGATGCTGTATGGCCAAGCAAGAGGCTCAAGTAGTTACCGAGTGGTGCTTTGATTTCTCAGCATTACAGGGCTCACGTTTTGCTAAAAGTCCCAGCCTGATTGAATCCTGAATTTGTGATGTCCACATTTACTTTTTTCTGTTTTACATTCTTCACTTTGGCTCTGGAAAGAGATCACAAATGAACGGATCTGACAACAGGCATGGTTCTTTTGGAGACATACATGCCATGGGGACAACATTTCTGTTTAAATGTCACATTGGGCACAAGGACTAAAAAGGGAATTGGCCAATGCAGTCACAGGTGCCTCTGGAAATGTCAGAGTTCACACGGAACTGCATCCTGGGGGCATTCTTAGACCCCTGTCCCTCAAGTATGCTCTCTCTTTCCATTTCTCCTAATGATGCTTCGAGAAAACACTCCCTTCTGTGGGTTGTGTTTCCTCCCTTGGCATTGACAGCCCACATGACCTGTGGCTGGACACGCATGAGCTCATCTGGGCTTTGCCTGTTGGCTGTTAGCGGAAGTGGGGAGTCCGAAGGAAGCTAAATCTTCTTTCCTTCCCTTTTCTCTCCCCTCAGAGTGGCCAATGCACGTGTCTCATCTCCAGGCGCTCCCATGTCCCTTCTTTGTGACAGAACCGTGCCAGAGCGAACAGAACTGAATGAATGAACAGGTACTGGGACCATTCTGCCTCTTTCGTTTGGTTCAGCTCTTTTTTTTTTTATTTTTCAGAATACCGCTCATTTTTAGTTGAGTCGGGTTAAACATGTGTTAGAACAAAACCACCTCTAGTTTAGTGCCAAAGAACTGAGATCCGGGGGGAGCTTTGGAGGGTGATCACATGTGTTAATGGTTCAGTTCAGTTCCAGTCTCTGCCTGGGGAAATTCCTGGGGTGACTGCGTCCAGAGGGAGGCAAACCTTAGCCAAACATGCTTCTTCTCTGGGCTCCTCGGCACCTCGTCCTCAGCACCTTGGGTATGTCCTTGCCTGGGACGTGGGACTCTTGTGTGGCTTTTTGTGCATACACGGTTGTGTCATCAGCTGCTGCTTTTTATGGCCAGGTACACGGAATCAGTGTGCATTTCCCTCTGCACTCCCCTGCATCCCGCTCCTCCCTGGTGCCTGGCATCCACGCACAACCATTCCTGGGGCTGTTGCAGATTTGGGGCTTGCTTTTCTCATTCACACTGTCTTCTTCCCACTCATGCTTTCTTCTGCCTGCTATTCCATTCCCATCGGTCTTGGAATGTCTGCCTCCTCCATCAGGCTGTGGCCACTGGTGGGAGGAAACTGTGTGGACTGTTATGATCATCTCCTGTGTTCTTAGCCTGGCCGTGCCCAGTTGATCATGTGGCTGTCCGGTAAATGTCTGTGGAATGAACAGATGCCAGGCCTGGATGTCACTGGAAGCTGTGTCATCTATGTGCCATGGTGGCATCATCCTCTAAAGTCACCAGGGTGTCCATGGCATTATGTTCTCCTTCGCCCCAACTGTCCCAACTGCAGGGCATCTTCCTGTCACTGCCTGCGGCATGACATTGGACACACCTGTGTCAGATACTTGGGTTTGTGGGAAGCACTCATGGCTTCTGTGCCTTCCTGTGTCTCTGTGGGTCCCTGGGAGCACTCGATGAATCCAGTGTCATGCTTGGCACAGGGAATCCTGTGGGCTGTTCAGATTCATCCACCCCCCACTCAGACATTCCTCCTGTGCTGAGTCAGCAGGGACTCTGATCGCCCCACTTCTTTGAGGTCCATCTCTGTGCTGGTATGCCCCAAACTCTTTGAACTTCCTGGAGTCATGCAAAGTTAAGGCCCCTGATTTGGGCCCATTGACACCCACATTTTCTCTGCTTTTCTTCTTACTCGTCCTTCCTTCCAGAGGGGAGGATGCTCACTACTTCCATATCTTCCGTCTCATACCCTGGTCTAGCCTTTAGAAATTCAAGGTCAAATATGGACTTTGATTTGGCCTGGGTCAGTTCTCCACAGGAGCAGTGAACGCTACAGGGGCAGGAAAAGCCAGAAGAGGGAAAAGCCTCAGCTGATAATAGAAATGCGTGAGGGGCTCTTGCTTGGCCCCCTACCAGCCTTGCTCTTTCCGCTGCTCTTGGTGATTTTTCTCCACACCTCCTGGGCTTCATTTTCTTTGCCTCTTTTCTTCTGCAACTGTGTCATGCTTCCTGCATTTCTGCCTGGAGAAGTGGCCTTTAAGATCATTTAAAGCAAAGCAGAGGGGTCCTCCTTTCTTTCTACACTTCAAAACTATCTTCAATCCCAAATATGGGTCCTTCTCTCATTCTTCAAGGACATTCATGTTGATCTGTGTAGCCAGGAGCTCTTTCTTTGACTCTAGAAACTTTTTGTTTTCATTATTAAAAGAATTTTTAATTCTCAATTATTTAGAACTGTAGCAAGTCAGAGCCCAATGGGACTCAGTGACTCACATTATTTCTCATCTGCACCTGCTCCATCTCCTCCCCTCCGTGTGATGGCTGAAGAAAGTGCTGCTCAGAAGGGGCAAGATACTTGCCAAGGTTGTACGCGGTCCCAGGAGCAAGAGAACCATAGAAGGTGGGTCCCTGTATGGATGAAGCTGTACTCCCACACCTGTTCCCAGCAATTTTAGTGACAGCATATTTCAATAAAAGTGCTGGTTTTGGCTTTCAAAAATTTTGATTATTAGCATTTATTGAATATCTGCGATTGGCTTGGTACTGGGTACAGCTCTCAAAATAGAGTGACTCTGTGGACCTAATACTCCTATGTTCTCTCCATTTTACTGATGAGGAAACTGAGGCTTGCCCAAGACAGGTGACATGCAAAGGCTGGAGCCAGGACTAGAGGCCTGGTCTATGCGGCTTCAGGGCTGGAGCTCTTCTGAGGGACGTAACACAACAGCAATGGCGAGGTGATTGATCAGCCCAAATATGGTAGACCAAGACACGACAGCAGGTCATCTCCACCTCGGCAGATTCATTACCTGGGACACTAAGAAGCTTACATTGATAATGCTTTCCTATTTTCCTTTAAAAATGCCTTCTAATGGACTCCAGGTAAACAGAGCATGGCTCTCTAATAATGATAGATATGTACCATCCCACTTGACAGATCAAGAAACTAAAGACTGGCATAGCTAAGTGACTTGTTCTAGGTCTTCCAGCCAGTCACAGGTGGATTGTGACTTGAATCTAGGACTCTGATCCCAAATATGAGCTAAAGGACGTAAAACACCCATCACTAGCTCTGGAACACACAGTAGGTGTCTGGCAAAGTTAGCTTCATTTCCTTGCCTCTTTTTCACCCACGTTGTGCTGCACACACCCTTACAGCGAAAGCAATCCACATTCGTCTGTGTTGTTTTACGGCAATGAAAAAATGTGAAGCCATCCATTCACTTCGCTGCTGTTGAAAAATAATAACTAGATGATGTTCCCCTTGGCAGCTGTCTGGGCCTGGTATTTAAGCAGCATCCAGTTCCAAAGAACTGCCCTTTAAAAAGAGATTAGAATTGCACATCCACCGGGTATGAGCTGGAAGATAAACAAATGCTGTTTTCTACCCAAATATTTCCAGCTTTTGCTTTAAGGTTTTTCTCATAGTTGGAGGCCAACATGTTGTTTATGCAGAACTGGAAGAGCTTAAGCTCATACTGTGAGCCATGGACTGTGCTGAGGCCTGGGTTCCAGACTTAGCATTACTTTCGGTTCCTACGTTGGCCTTTTGCTTGCAAATGACCTAAACTAAGCAAGTGACAAAAGGAGATTTTTATTGCCTCACTAATTGAAACGTCCAGTGGAAGCTGACTTCAGGTATGGCTGCATCTAGGGTAGCAAATAGATGCTTGGCAGGCAAAAGAACAGATAATTATTACAACTAGATTCCTTATGTCTACAAGAATGCAGATAATTAAAAGAAATTTTTTTGCTGACTTCTTTTTCTCATCAAGAAATCCATGTGTGAAAATTCAAGGAGCAAGAAGAGAAAACCTGGTCCCAGCTAGAAAAATGAGATTAAGGGTAAGGGGAGGAAAGGAACTAAGAAGTAAGGATTGATTTCTTTTTTTGCCTTGGAAATATGAAGGCAAGATGACATGGTGCCTACCCTTAAGGAATGTATATATTGGGAACAGAGTCAGAGCTGCACACATGGAAGATGAACTCCACCCCCCCCCCCGACAGAACAAAATCATTTTGGATCTCAGTCACTCTCTCATTAGCGTTTTATTCAGCAAAGGTTTGCTGAGAGTCTACCATGTGCCCAGGTGCTATTTAGGCCCTAGAGATATAGGGGTGAAAACAGAGAGAAGAAAGCAGACAAGACTCTTGTTTTGGGAGCTCATGTTCTAGTTGGGAGATATACAACAAGTAAATGACCCAGTTCATGAGCAGAACACTTCATAGATATGTGACAACTGCCTGGAAGAAAATAAAGCAGAGCAATGCGTAACAGAGGACTGGAGGTGGGAGAGGGATCCCTTTGGATAGACAGTAAGATGTCAGGAGGAGGGAATGGCTGAGACTTCAGAACAAAGAACCATGAAGATCTCATGGGGAGGAGGGCTCCAAGCAAAGTCTCTGAGGTAGGAATAGACTTGGGATGGCTGAGGGCCAGAAAGATGATCAGTAGACTGGATCATAGTAAGAGGGGCAGAAGGAAAGAAGGACCGACAGAAGAAGGCAGGAGCCAGATCCTGTATTGAGGATTCTTCTTCTGAATTTCCCAAGTGCTTTATTTATGGGCCTGTCTTCTTCCTACATGCAGTGGGAATAGGAGCCATGCCGATTCATACATGGATACAGTCTGCCCCCACCTCTCCTACCACATTCACACTTGTGAATGTCAGACATTCAGGGAGTGTCTCCTACAGTCCAGTGGAGACCACTAGACTGGAATCCCAGTTCTTCCACCTGTATGTAGCTGAGGAACATTGGACACATCACTGAAATTCATTGGCCCTGTCATCCGAGAGCAAGATAATATAGGTCTCTTAGGGTGTTTTAAAGATTAAGCAAACTCACACAGGAATGTTCATAGTGTAAGTTCATTCATTAAAATGTTTGTTTTTCAGGGGCACCTGGGTGGCTGAGTCGGTTAAGCATCCAGCTTCTGCTCAGGTCATAATCTTGCTGTTTGTGAGTTTGAACCCTGTGTCGGGATCTCTGCTGTCAGTGAGGAGCCCATTTTGGATCTTCTGTCCCCTCTTTCTGCCCATCCCCCAGCCCCTTAAGAAAATAAATAAACTTTTTAAAAAAGTGCTCGCTTTTCTTTCTGATTTTGTTGGCAAGAGAGGAAATTATGGCCCAGAGTCAGATGGATGTTGGGAAAAAAAATATTTCTAATTTCTGTTCATTCTAGAAGACTGGACACCTGGGGACAAAGTTTGGGGAATGTGGTGTAGCATGGAATGAAAAGATAAGGAGACAGTAAGAGCAGAGTGGTAGGGGACACACACGAAGGAACGAACGAATGATGACAACAGCAAAAGCAGTAATTACCGTATATTTAGCTCACACTGTCGCAGGCCAGACTAAGTCTTTTGCATATGTCATCTGATATAAGCCATCAGCATGAAGCAATGACCCTAATCCAACACCAACCCTTTCAGGAGGGTTGATTTACCCATCTTATTTTATGAATGAGATTCAGGAAGGAGGCACAGAAAGATAAAGTCACTTGTTAAGACCATACAACCAGTAATGGGTTGGCCCTGCATTTTTATCACTATGCTACCCTTACTGCTTTGCTGGAATTATTAACAGAGGCACAAATCCTTGCCACCCCTTTGCTTTTTTTTTTTTTTTTTTGGCTCTGGTAATTCTTCCTACTCAAAAATTTCAGTGCCCTCTGACTGCAAATGGTTAAATGTGCAGCATTTTCAAGTGAGGAAATTAATGATACTGAACCTCAGAAAGTTTGTTTTTTTTTTAGAAACTAAAGACACCCCTAAGAATGGTCTCCTAATTGTAGCAACCTGCTACATTAATGCTGAAAAACTCATTTACAATGCAGCTATTAAATGACAAACCGTTACCACCATTTTTATTGCTTTATATCCCCTGACACATTTATTATGTAATTACCCTGTGTAACAGCATCATTTTAGAATGTAAAGTGGAAATAAGGTCGCTATTTTAAAATGCTTACTATTATATGTTTTCAATATCGAGTTTACATAAAATGTCCAGCAGTAATAATCAAGTTTTCCCTTTGGTTAACCAGGGCTCAATAAATAGGATTGCGATCCCTTATTTCATAAATCTGACTCTCTTTCTGCCCTCTGCTGCATGTTTTAAAGAGGGAAAAAGCAGACCTGGAGGTGGCCCGTTCTTTAGCACGGTGACTTACCAGGTGACAGTGCTAGGGTATATAACATCAGTTTGTGGGGCTTTATGACTGGGGATTATGAAAATGGCCACTATTCCCCGCCACTCAGCGAGTCTGGGCCCAGGTTTACACAGAAGCATATCAACAAAAGACTGGGGATTTATGGGTAACTGAAGCAATCTCCCCCTGGTGCTGCCTTTGAATGTGGGAGTCAGAGAAGCCTCCCAGACCAAGACAGGAGGGGGGTGCTAACACAGAGGCATAAGAAAGGAAGATATACAATGCCCAAAGGAGAAGCCAGCACGCTTCCTTCCTAGAGGGGGAAGGAATCGGACTTATTTCCAAGGGAAAGGGGCAAAAAGTGTGCCTGGAGCCATCCCCGAGGAGGCTGGCGCTCTCATCCCTGTGCATCACGAGATGAGGGCACCAAACTATAAAGAGACCTTTTCTAAGTGAACTCAATCATGTGTGATATTTTGGAGGCTGGGTTGGCTGCGCTGATGAGGGAGGGACTGTGTTCCCAACCTGCCTGCTTTGCGGTCTCAAGAAAGAGAAGTGCGTTGTCTCTCTCAGTGGGAGAATAGCCTGCCTGATTACCCGTGCAAGGTGTCCCCTGTCTCCGTTGCCAGATGCGAAGACACTGGCACCTCTTCGCGAGGACTGCCATGAATAGGAATAAGCGATCTGCTGTTTGACTCTATCTCCATCTTAATTTCTCTCATAAACTCAGTGAGGTGGAATCTGGGCAGAGAATGGCTCCTGTGTGACCTTGGATATGACCCTGAACTTCCCTGGGGCTGTTTCGTTGCCTGTGAAATTGGGGGTTTGGGCCTGACTGGTGCTCACTGTGCCTTTCTTGAGTCAATGAGTCATTGCATGCTGACAGGCTGATGTTCTGCATCTTCCCACGCGGCCTAACTCAGTACTCCTCAAATGGGGTTCTCACTCCACCCAGAAGGCCTGTGGCAATCTCAAATGGGGTTCTCACTCCACCCAGAAGGCCTGTGGCAATCTCTGGTGGCATTCTGTGGGTAGAGGCCAGAGATATGTTAAACATCCTACAACCACACAGGACAGACCCCTGACAACAAAGTTATCTGTCCCCAAATGTCAATGGTGCTGAGGCTAAGAAACTCTGCCTTAAACCATCAATTAGACATAAACTCACATTGTCCCTCCATGTCAACATGCAGCCAGCGGAGGTGTCTTAGATTAACCGCTTCCTTGTGACTCCTGAACACACAGCAAGTTATCCAAGTGCCACATCTGTGTGAGTTCCTAGGACGCTCCAGACATCTGACAGCATCCGAGATGCAAGTCAATGTTAACGTGCATTTGCACCCATAGGGACAAAAGCAGAGTGCCTTCCATGTGTCCTCCAGGGGGAGGGCTCCATCTAGACCTCCTTCCTGGCCACACCCCTGGAAAAATCCTGTGGCCTCCTGCTGCCCGAGTTATGCAGAGAGAATAAGCGTTTGTTCCATTCTTCAGAATTCCAGTGTTTAAACTAGTGTATTTATTTATGCTGAACGTAGCCCTCCACCCAGAACATTATGAATTCCTCAGGAGACCCGAGTGAAATCAGCCTCCCCCAGTCTGGCTTTTAATACGTGATTGTCGAAGCTGCTGATTTCCACTCCCTGCATTAACAAGACCTGACTTGGTGGATCATTTAATATTTACCCAAAATATTTGATACATATATAATGACATAATCACTCAGTCCCGTAGCCCAACATGGTTGCATAAGCACCCACCAGCTTTGAAAATCTACATTTTTCAGACTATGTTGTCAGTGAGTATAATGTATAATGCATTCTGGAACATAGATTTCTTGCCAAAATAATTCCGCCCGGTGAATGATAAATGTGTTGTGATTATTTCTTCAGCCTTTGTGAAAGCATACAGTAGGGATAGTGTCTCGAAAGGAACACAGAGGCCAGAAGAACACAGTGCTTCTTTGTTTGGTTCTGCCATATTTAGAATTTGTTCCCTAAATTCTTTCCCCAAACTCTCTTTTACTAGTTTCCACTCCCCGAAGTGATTGGTGCTGGCAACGAAAGGCTGTGTTAAGCTAATAAGTTCTTCTTGGCTCCGGTACCTGTCTCTCTTAGTTAAGCCCACAAGAACTTAATGAACTGTTGTGTCTCTCCTGGGTAAAGGTCATGGTAGCTCAGGTTTTACAGTAACCTCATCTTTCAGAACTGGCTTGACAAATGGAAATATCCAGAGCCCCAGATGTCTGCTATTTCTGGCTTCTACCAGAGTAAATGGGAAGAAGTATCACATGCGGTAAGAAAACAGGGATTCCTCCCAAAGAACTCTAAGGTACATGATGTTTGATTAAAAATGTAAGTGGTCAACTCTTAGAGTGTTGGCCAAGGCTAGAGAACTAAGGGGGATCACTAAAGAGTGCCAAAATCACCATGTGTCTTGAACACCAAAGATGCCTCTTGGGCTACTTAAGTCAACTTGTACATCTAAGAAGCTTCCTTCGGCATACAAAGCAGATGATGGTCAGCTCTAGGAGCTAATAATCATTCTTGATCTGATCTACAATTCCCCTCTCTCCAAACCTCTCCAATCATTACATCCAATGCATATCCCAAATCAGTTTACCTCTCTCCAAGCCTGCAGCTACCCCTAATGTGAGTCACCACACACCTTTTGCCCGAATGACCACAGACTCTCTTGCAGTTTCTCTGGCTGTACCACCGTTCATTTTCTGCACAGCAGACAGAATGCATTTTTGAAAATGTAAATCAGTTCACAGCACTCCTTGCATAAAGCACTTCAATGACTTGCCATTGCTCTTAGAATTGCTCCCGGAGCGCTCCCTATGTAGGGTGGCTAGATTTAGCAAATAAAAGTACAGGATGTCAGTTACATTTGAAGTTCAAATAAACAATGTACACTGACAACAACCATATACAATACTTGGGGACATACTTATACCAACAAAGTGTTGTTTATCTGATACTCTGTATAATTAGATATCCTGGATTTTATCTGGCAACATTGCTTACAAGACTTGCTATTTTCTGGCTTCATCTCACACCTCCTCACTCTCTCACTCACCCCAGCAACCAATATTGGTGGCCACCAATATTTCAAGCCTTTTCCAACTTTTGGCTAATGACTCCCTCTGTCTGCTGTGTCTTCCCTTCAGCTCTTTGCGTGGCTTGCTCTTTTCACTCTGCAGATCTCTACTCAAATATGCCTTCTTCAAAAAGGACTTCAGGCATGCCTGGGTGGTTCAGCTGGTTAAGTGTCAGATTCTTGGTTTTGGCTCAGGTCATGATCCTGCAGTTTGTGAGTTCAATCTTCACACCTGGCTCTGCGCTGACAGTATAGAGCCTGCTTGGGATTCAGTCTCTCTCTCTCTCTCTCTCTCTCTCTCTCTCTCTCTCTCTCTCTCTCTCTGCTCATCCCCTTTTCCATCCCCTCCATCTATGCTCTTTCAAAAATAAATAAGCATTCTTTAAAAAGGACCTTGATCACCCTATCAAAAAGGACCCTTTCCTCATCCCTTAGACCTCTTAATCATAGCATCTTGTTTAGCTTTCTTCATCAGGTGAGTGTATATTTATTTTTTATCTGCTCCCCTGCTCTGTACCTGCCTCTTCTAGCAGATGGGCAGCACACCTTTGTCAGCCTTATTTCCAGAGTCTGGCACAGGCCTGGGGCCCAGTGGAAGCTCAGGGAATCATTTAAAAATGAACGAATGAACTTATGTTTATTCTTTTATTCTTAATATAAAATCCAGTCATTCTCATGCCTAAGAGACTCCGTGCCTTTCTCTTGAATGTCAACTTAGATGGAGCCTTTTCTAAGGAAGCCTAGCACATGAAAAGCCCACAGCAATTCCACCCCTTTGGGGAGCTGAGTCACGTCTACATTGACCATAAATATGCCACATCGGTTGGTGGGAAGACGGTGAGCTTGGGTGATGGAAGCTCTGTACTTGCATCCGAGCTTTGACTTTGGCTAAATCACTTCTTTGTGTTCTCGATATCCTTTATCTACATTACAGGGGCAGCCAGACCTTATTTATTGGAACATAGTAACACATCAGATGCATGATATGTGTGAGCCACCAGTATAGGGCATGGTGCACAGTTGCCCTTTCATAAGTATTTGCTGGGCTGATCAGTCATGAAGGGCTCTCTCGAATACCTTGGGTGGCACACGGTGCTTCAGAGGCTGTGGAAACCCTCCTCATATCATGGAGTCTCCTGCTAACTCTATACACCTCTCTTTTCTCACTGCCCTGTTCACCTATTCTCTGTAGTCCCTGCACCAAATTTCCACTGGTCCCAATACACCAGTAGCTCTGTTTGTACCGCTCTGTGTTGTCAGCTTCCTCAGAGGACAGAACAGGCAGGCGTTGATCCCGGAAAGACCCTTTCTAGTTTCCTGCTTGCACCCAGGTTGGTACCCACTCCTGTCTGCTCCTTAAATATCCTCCGGGCTGGATCTGCTACAGATGTTGCTGTTGCCATGGTAACTATTATGGCCAAGATTTTCTCAGACTATGAAGGGAGAATAGCAGAGGTCCAAAGAGCAAATGTAATTACTCTTATCCTGGGCGTTAAGTGCTCCCCATAAATGCTGGGTGTTGCATACCTGGACACCTGGGTCCTTTAAACCCGCTTTTTCTGGTAAGCACTGACATCATACGGTCCTGCTGGCTGGTGGAGAGGACTTGCACTCGGTGATTCACTAGGGTACTGTGAACATTCCCTACACACTGCATGTGATGTACTGTGACGCTGTGGTCAAAAATTACTGTCCATCGATTAGGGAGTTTTCCTTTCAAGTTTGAAATTGTTTTATGAAAGTCTTAAAGTACGTCTGTGGTTTATTATTATATTTTTAAGTTTGTCATGGCAATTTTAAACCGTGCCCAGAAATTCTTAACCTCTCACTGAATCAGGGATCAAGTGAGCTTAGTAACTTATTGGAAACCGACAAGGCACAGGGGAAGGGACGCCATTGCTAGGTAACTTCCAAGGCTGCCGTCACCAAAGGCCTTACGGGCACTAACTAGTTTCTGGAGTCCTGATTGTCCTGTAAATCTGACTGTCCTGAGACCACCGAGCTGTAGTGAGGGGGTCACTTGGGGAGATCACAAGTAAGGTACTTGAGTCTGACTGCCACAGCTGAGGCCTCAGTGGACAGCCAGCGTTAGCCGACAGACATGTGGCACCCCAAGATGTCTCCAGCCTCCAGTCACTGAATCACCCAGCCATGCGTCACCCCCAGATGCTGTATCTTCTCGCTCAAGGCCCCAGATACCATGAAGCAGAGGCAAGCTGTTTCCACTATGCTTTGCTTTGAGTCCTGATCCACAGAACTTGTGAACCTAATAAACCGTCTTTCTAAGCAGCTAAGTTCGGGGATCATTTGGTCTGCAGAAACGGTACCTGGAATAGATGGGCCGGCTCTCATTGGTTGTCTTAGAGGCACCTGACATTCAACCTATCCAACATGGAAGGCGTGACTTTGTCTCGGTGCAACCTGATGGCTTGGCACAAACACTCGTGGGCTCTCCTGGGACCGTATTTCCAATGTCATTTAAACCTGAGGTCCTTCGGCCTCAGGAGTAATGACTGCTTTAGGGACTCCTAGAATGATGGCCAGGAAGATGAGGAGGCAGGAGGCATGGTACTGAGGCCACAGCAATGGGGCCCATTTGATAAGGGTCTTGGGAACATTTTGCTCTGAGTGTGAGACTTCAAACCTTCATTAAGCCTTCAGAGCTTTTATTGGACACCAGAGTGAAGTACCTGTGGGTATAATTGTTGACTGAATTCCATCAATGCATGGTTCATTGCCCCACGGCTTTCAATTAAGACGAGAAATGTGGTTTCAGTCTTGGGCAGAGAAGGCCGCCCTCCCTCATATCGATTCTGCGAGGTGGGGTCCGTTTTAGTCAAAATCGTCTATTCTACAAAACCGTTCTGTTCTACTCTCAAAAAGAATTCCACTTTATTGGTATGATCCCTGGTGGCTGCATTCACTATATATTTAGCATCTGATTCCTGGAGTACAGGCTCTTAGGCCTTCTAGTCATCATTCTGCAACTTTTGTTTCCATAGAAACTAATGTTTATGTTTATATCTATGCAGACTCTGTTTCTATCAGATTTTACTTCTCAGAGCAGCTGTTGTAAGTCATTTCACCAAGATGGACGTTCGCGATAGGGAACAAAGCCCCCATTCTACTGAAATGAGCGTTTTGTTCAGGATATTAGGGGCTCGAAAGTCAGAGTGGTTCCAAACGAAAATAAAAGGGGTTCTAAGCAGCCTCACGGTCTAAAGAGCTGAAGATGATGGAGCTAGTCCACAATTAAACCATCGTTCTGCAAATGAACAGGGGTTCTATTGATCCCTTTCCCTGGGGAAATCTAAACGCAATGTACATATTCAAGCGCCAATCTGTTCTTCGCAGCCAAAGGATGTAGCAGCTAAGTGGAATGAAAACCTGTGCTCGGAAAGGGCCATTCTGGGCACCTCGTTTATGCAGATGTGCCACAGTGGGACGGCTAGTTAACTTTCCGCAATGTCCTCACTAAGGCTCTGTCTACTATTTCCTGAACCACGTCCAGAAACAATATGTTCGCAGCCTTCTTTACAAAGCTGAGGCCGCAATCACGTGTGACAGGCAGCCAATGTACTTTTTTTTTTTTAAACTTAATCTTTCAATCTTACAACCATTTGTTATGTCATGACGGACAGTATACACACAGACATACAGTTTTATTTTTTCCATATTTTGTTCATCTACGTGACAAATGCTGAGTTTCCACCATGTTCCAGATGCCGTGTTTCATCGCTGAGTGTCAACAATGAAAGCTAATTTTTACTGAGTACTTATGACATCTCAGTGATGTGTACAATGGTTTATGTGAGTTTCCCCCATTTAGTCCTCAAGAAAACCATATAGGTAAATATGGTCACGGTCCCCATTTTTACAGTCGAAGAGATGAAGGTAAGAAATTTGCCCCAGTTACACAACGGGGCTGTGGCAGAGCTGGGGCTTGGGGCTCCAGGCTCTGTTGTCTGAACTGCCACCCTGCCTTGTTCTCATTGGCCTGCTCTGGGAGAGACAAATGCATCGAAAATAATTATGGTACATGATTTACAGTAATGGCATTGCTGCCACAGAAACACAGAAAGGACATGATGAAGTCTGCCTGATGGAGTGGAGCAAGGCTTAAGAAAGGAGGGTTATATTACCCGGGTCTCCAAGAATAACCGAGAGACTCCCAGGTACGGAAGGAAGAAAAGCGCATCCCAAACAAAGAGAATCGTGAGTGACATGAATGCACAGAACAGCAGGCTACAAGCCACACATTTTTGTGGTCTTCCCTCCATTGGTTCTCTAGTTAAGCTTTTATTTACTTTATCATATTGGTAAAAATATATATAACATAAATTTGCCATTGTAACCATTCCTAAGTATATAGCTCAGGGGCATTAAGTACATTCACACTGTTATCCAACCATGGCCACCATTTCTTTTTTTTTTTTTTTTAATTTATTTTTGAGAGACAGAGAGAGACAGCATGAGCAGGGGAAGGTCAGAGAGAGTGGGAGACACAGAATCTGAAGCAGGCTCCAGACTCTGAGCTAGCTATCAGCACAGAGCCTGATGCGGGGCTCAAACCCACAAACTGTAAGATCATGACCCGAGCTGAAGCCAGACGCTTAACCGACTGAGCCACCCAGGCACCCCATGGCCACCATTTCTTGCCAGAACTTTTTCATCACGCCAAACTGAAACTCTATAGCCATTAAACAGTAATTCCACAACCCCCGCCCCCTTGACTTGGTCACCACTGCTGCACATTCTGTCTCATGAATGTGACTTCTCTAGCTGGAATCATATGACAGTTGTCCTTTCATGTCTGGCTCACTTGACCTAGTGTAAGGTCTTTGACTCTAGTTAACTTTTGAGCGTGTAGTTTCATGTTGTTGTGGGTTTAGTCAAGAATTCCATACGACTGTGGGTGACATCACACGTCACAGAAGGAGGAAATACAGACATCTGTTTACGTGTCCGCCCAGGACCTGGTCTTCTGGGCTTTGCCTCTCTCCCTTCTTCTATCCTTTTGCTTATAAGGGGAGGAGCCACATTCAGACCTACCCTCAGGACCAGACTTGGGATCAGGATGGCCTCACATCTAAGCTGGCCCACCAGCTTCTTCTCTGGGAATGTGGAAATGGGACCACATTCCCATCAGGATGGCTATTCTTGGAAATAAGGGGACTTCAAGTGGGGAGCCATTAGTGGCCATTTCCCACCGGGTGGACAGAGAAGCAGAGAAGCCCATCTTAGAAGAGTGAGCAGCACAAAAGGAATGGGGTGCGGGGGCAGAGCTGTGTTTTTTTGCTGATACTTCATTCCTGAAGCTAAAGCTTCTTGTTGAACTTGGGATCCAAGGACACCCTGTACTCTTCCAATCAGATCTTTCGGCTCATTCTATCTCCAGTCATATTTTGTCACTTGCAGCCAAAAGAGTTCCAAGGGTGCCTGGGTGGCTCAGTTGGTTAAGTGTCTGACTTCAGCTCAGGTCATGATCTCACAGTTTGTGAGTCAGAACCCCACATCGGGCTCTGTGCTGACAGCTAGCTCAGAGGCTGGAGCCTGCTTTGTATTCTGTGTCTCCCTCTCTCTCTGCCCCTCCCCCACTTGTGCTCTGTGTCTCTCTGTCTCTCAAAAACAATAAATGTAAAAAAAAATTAAGAGAGTTCTAGTTAATGCAAGAAGAATATAAAACTCCTGTTCTGCTGATCTCCATCTGAACCACACGTTTGGCCATTAGGAAGATAGAAGAAACTCAGTCTACAGCTCTTTACCTGGGGGCAAAATTCCTTTAAAAAAATTAAGGTTTGTTTATTTTAGAGAGAGAGAGCATGCTGGTGCACAAGAGGGAGGATGGGCAGAGAGAGACAGGACCTGAAGCAGACTCCACAGTGACAGCACAGAGCCAGATGTGGGGCTCAAACCCATGAACTGTGAGATCATAACCTATGTCAAAATCAGACACTTAACCGACTGAGCCACCCAGGTGCCCCTGGGGGTAAAGCTCTTGATGAATATTTGCAGAGAACCCTGAGATCTTTAGAAAGTTGCTCGCAGATGAGTACAGAGTGATACAGTAACTCAGAGCTTGGACAGGAAGATGGTGTCCCTCCAGACACCCATCACCCACCATTTGTTTCTTGTCCTACAAACACTTCTCAGCTGGGCCTCATCTCTCCTTGGACAACCTGTCCCATCACATCAGCTGCTTCTGCTCCGTGTTGAAACTTCTCCCAGATTTCCTTCCAGAATTCAGTTTTCCAACTAGGACTTACTTGTTGGAAATGCTTACGCAGTGCCTTCTTTCTCCACGAGCCAAACGCTTGGCATTAATCCTCATTATGCTGGTTTCACTTCTTTCCGTAAATCCCCCGATCTTCTCTAACATTCTGTAGCATTTAACTTGAGGCCACTGGCTTTCTTCAAACTTCTCTCTCATCTAGTTTTACACTGATGGTGAATTTGGCCCAAACAAGCCCCTGAATCATACTCGACTTGATGCTGACTCTTACTTACTTACAATCCCCAGGTCTCTTTCCGTGTTGTAGTAGACAGACGCTGTCCTTTTGTTAGCTACAAACACAAACTGTGAAACTCTGTCCTTGCTGTGACAAAATCCTAGGGCTTCCTGAGTAGTCAGGGATGGGATCAGGGAGAGAGGTAAGCAAGGCAGCTAAAGCACAGATTTAAGAAGGCACTTAATCTCAGGTGCCAGCCTTGCTCTTGCACAACCCTGAGAGTAAGCATCTCCTGAAATTTTGTGTCCTAGGTACCTCATGTGTCTCACCCTCATTCCGGCCCAGCTTACATCTCTCCACTAACCCCTGGGGTTGTTCAGATGGCCGTAGGGGTGAGAAGTTTTCTTGAGAAGGAAGCGATTCCAAGTCCTGAGGAATGCGAGGGGTCCTGGCTCTAAGAGGAGGTGAATGACATCAACTCATCCAATCTTGTGTGCATCTTAGCTTGTGCACTCCTGCCCTTGGATTTCTCATCTGTAAAATGTGAGGAGTAACTCTTCTCTGCTTGTGTAGAAGTTCAGTGCATTGGATGTGGGGACTGGAAAATGTCCAGCATGGTGTCGGACATTTGGTAAGTCAATCAGATAGATCCACTGTACTTACTATTGGGTCTGTGTGATTTGATGAGGGATCCCAATTATTACCTATTGATCACTTAGGATAGCCAAACTCTACTCTAAGCACTTTACACACATCAGTTCACTTACCCCTAATAACACCCCCTCTAGATTGGAACTGCTATTGATGCGTTTCCCAGAGGAGGGGATGGAGGCAAGGACATATGGCTGGCAGGTGCAGGAGCCAGAAATCTGAACCAGCGGTATTCTGTCTACCTGCCCCAGGGCCCATGAGCCTGTTCTAGAAACTCACTCCTGGATCTGTAAGTCTTTTAGGTACTCTGAAGACAGAACCCAGAAGGCAGTGCAGGAGAAGAAAATGCTCATGGGCTTTGGAGCCAGGAAGAGCTGGAGTGAAAACTCTGGTCCCTAAACTCATTAACTATGTCATTGGGCAGCACTCTCTGAAAGGTGTCTATAAAATAGGGACCATAAAGTTACTGAGAGGAGGGAATGAGATGATGCATATAAAAGCCCTATGCGGTATCTGGCAAACAGTAAATGTTTTGTCGACACTGGCCATTTAGTTTTGCTATAGCTGTGACCCACCTGGCAGGGAGGTTGTGATCATGGCACAGTGCCTGGAGCAGGCCAGGGACCCAACTGGCATTCAAAGTCTTCTCTTTACCTTTCAAGTGGTCCTCAACTTGAATGCAGGAAGCACCAGAAAGGCAAACATTTTAAACTGACCTTTTCCCAACAGGTGACATTTTGATAGGCACAAAGGGGTGGGGTTTATCAGACGCCTCACCTGAGGTGTCTAAAGAAAAAACGCTAATTGTTTCTCTATCCCTACTCCCACCTTCATCTTACAAGTGGATGGCCTAACAAACTGGAAATTCAGAATTAAGCTTTAAGTGAGTATAAACAAAATGGTAAGTTCTCTGGGGACAGGGACCAGGTCCTGATCATGCCCTCTATCCCTAGTGTCTAGCACAGAGCATGACACAGAGGAAGCACTCAGTTAATATGTGGTGAATGGATGAATTAATGAAAGCATGAATAAATGAACATGCCAAGACTCCTCTATCTGAAGAGATATAATGTTACCAGAGTCACAAAGGGGAGGGAGAGATGAACACATGTTTCATCCGGTACAGGAACAGACTCACAAGGGTATTCCTACTGGTGATCGCCAAGGGATATTTTAAAATATAACAGATTTATTGTTATTTTCTATCAAATTCACTCTTTTAAAAGCATACAATTCAGTGAATTTTAGTATGTACAAAGAGTTGTGCAGCCATCACTACTATTTAATCTCAGGACCTTTTCATCACCTGAAAAGAAACGCCGTACCCGTTAGTAATCACTTTTCTGTCTCCCCTGTCCCAGCCCCTGGAAACCATGAATCTACTTTCTATGGCGAATGGTTTACCTATTCTGGACCTTTCATGTATATGGAGTCCTACCCTCTGAGGCTTCTGTGTCTGGCTTCTTTCACTTAACATAATGTTTTCAAGGTTCATCCACATTACAGTGGGAGCCAGTGTTTCATTCTTTATTGTGGCCAAATAGTATTCCATTTTTTCGGTTGCTTATAGCTGGGATTTTGGGAGAGATGGTTGTGTTGAATCTGCAGATTGGTTTGGGAAGTATTGTCATCTTTACCCTATGGTGTCTTTCCATCCATGATCACAGGAGAACATTTCCATTTATTCAGTCTTCAATCTCTCTCAACATATTTTGTAGTTCTTAGGGTCAAAGTCTTGCACATCTCTTGCTAAATTTATTCCTAAGTATTTTATTCTTTTTAATTCTATTGTAAAAGAAATTGTTCTCTTAATTTCATTTCTGGATTATTCATTGCTAGGTGTACAGAAGAAATACAATTTTCATATATCGATCTTATAACCTGCAATGGTTCTGAACTCATTTCGTAATTCCAATAGGTGTGTGTATGAGTGTATTTTTAGGATTTTCTGTATATAAGGTCATGACATTTATAAGTAGATTTTTCTTTCCAATCCAGAAAACTTTTATGTTTTGTTTCTGCCTAATCGCTCTGGCTAGAACCTCCAGTACAATGTTCAATAGAAATGGTGAGAGATGACATACTTTTGTCTTACCGCTTGTTGGAGAGAAAACATTCAGCCTTTCACCATGAAGTTGGCTGTGAGTTTTTGGTAGATGATCAGGTTGTAGATTTTCCCTTCTATTTCTAATTTGTTAAGTATTTTGATCATGATAGGATGTGGATTTTTCTCAAATGCTTTTCTTTCTTTCTCTTTCTTTCTCTCTTTCTTTCTCTCTCTCTCTCTTTCTTTCTTTCTTTCTTTCTTTCTTTCTTTCTTTCTTTCCTTCCTTCCTTCCTTCCTTCCTTCCTTCCTTCCTTCCTTCCTTCCTTCCTTCCTTCTTTCTTGGCATCTATTGAGATGATTGTGCAGCTTTGACCGTTCATTCTATTTAATAGAGTGGATTACATTGATTGATTTTTGTATGTTGAGCCAAACTTGCATTCTTGGGTTAAACTCCACTTGATCATAATGTGTAGTCTTTTGATATATTACTGGATTCAGTTTTCTAGTATTTTGTTGAGGATATCTATGTCCAAATTCACAAGGGATATTTGTCTATAGTTCAGTGTGATGTTTTTATCTGGTTTTGGTATCAGGGTAGGATAATACTAGCCTCACAAAATGAGTGAGGAAGTGTTCCTTCTTCTGATTTTTGGAAGAGTTTGTGAACAAATGATTGATCAGTAATTCAATCTCTTTACTTGTTCTATAAGTCTGTTCGGGTATTTCTTCTTGAGTTAGTTTTCATAGCATATGTCTTCTAGGAATGTATCCGTTTTATTTATTTAGATTCTATCATTTGTTGATGTCGAATTATTTATAGTATCCACTTAAAATTCATTTTAATTATAACCCATTTTATTTTTTGAGATGGGTAGTATTGTCTACTTTTTCTTTCCTAGTTTTAGTTACTTGAGTCTTCTCTCTTTCTTCTTGGTCATCTATTTGAAGATTTGTCAATTTTGCCAGTCTTTTTAAAGATCTTTTTTAAATCTTTTCAAAACTTTTAGTTTTGTTGTTTTTCTTAGTTGACTTTCTATTCTAACTCATTTGTTTCTGCTCTAATCTTTATTATTTCTTTCTTTTGTTTGCTTTGTATTTTTCTTGCTCTTCTTCTAATTTCTTAAGGTGAGAGTTTATCGACTTGAGATCTTGCTTCTTTTAAAATATAGGCACTTATAGGGCCACACAGTGGCTCAGTCAGTTAAGTGTCTGACTCTTGATTTTGGTTCAGGTCATGATCTCATGGTTCGTGGGATGGAGTCACGTTTGGGGCTCTGTGCTGATGGCGTGGACCCTCCTGGGGATTCTGTCTGCTCTCTCTCTGCCCCTCCCCCACTCACATATATTCTCTCTCTCTCTCTCTCTCTCTCTCTCTAAAACAAAATAAATAATTAGCATTGGTGGCACAGTGGTGAGCATAGCTGCCTTCCAAAAAAAATCACTAATTAATCAATTAAAATTATAGACATTGATAGCTATACATTTCCCAGGGAGCATTTAAAAACTAAATACAAGATCATACCTCATAAGTTCTGAGAAGTTGTCTAGGCTAAAAATGATAAATAAAACAAGTAAAGCTTAATTTGGTGTTTCTCCAAGTAACGTGTGGCCAAAGAAGTGTGCAGCTAGCCATCTTATGCAAAGCGAAGTAGGTTCCTTTGCTGCAAGTTGACTCTGGCCCTTTGATCTGCTCATGTGTGACGTGTGTGACGTGACTTGCCCATGGCAGGCGAAGCCCGTGGGTTTCCCAGATTTTATTTGCCCGAGGAGCGTCTTCTGGGCTGGTGTTCTGCAGGGAAGGGCAGCACTATGACTTCTGGGGGCACATTTGCATTTGCAAGTCCTTTCCTTCGTGGAAAATATTAGAAATTAAATTTTACAACCACCTTGACATAAAGCAAGTACAATCCAGGCTGGATTTATTATTACATATTCATCATTATTATATGCGCTTTTTCTTCTGAGTTTAAGAGAAGTTAAACATAAAGCATTTCCGTGTGCCTTTAGCAGCACCAGACACCTTGTCTACTACGGAAGCCAGTCAGGTGCAGAGCACCCCCAGAAGTGAGAGGCCCACTCGGGGCAGATGGGGTTTCTGGAAGGGCGGGCAAAAACAAGGGCTGAAATACAACTGTCTGAGGCCCAAGCCCCTTGGCTCAAGCCAGGGTCATTGCCTGGACTATTGCTCTGAATCATTTTCAGCACTCAAAAAGAAAGAAAATTGCATTTGGTCAGAAGCTTTGAGAACATCTTCATACGAAATCAAATAACTTCTGTCTCTATCTACCCCTCTCTCTCTTTAAAGGCTTTGGTTTGCTTTGGGAGGAAGGAGAAGGAAGGAAGCAAGAACCGTGTTCTAACCCAGTTAGACTACAGAATAACCGATAGTGAGACAATGGCTCATTGTTATTCAGAAATACCACCTGGTGCACAATCCCTGAGCCTGTAGTCAGCGCCTCACACAAAGAAAGGCAGGACAGCAATAGTCATGGGATCAATATCTTCCAGCTCGGGGGCAATTGATCTCATGCCAGAGCCTGACAGCAAACTCTCCCTACGTTAGACATGGTGGGTGTAGGAGGAAGGTGAGCACTCCCATCAAAAGCGAAGTGTGCAAGAGAGGCACACTTGGTAGGGGTGGGAATTCCAGAAAGGGCCTTGGAGGTCTCTGCATCTAATTTTCTTTTATACTTAGAAAAAGATGGGAGGGGCAGAAGCTGTTACCATCCCCAGGCCTGAAGGGGTAGAGGGAAAAATAGGTTCCTAGAAGGTGGTGAGCCAGGGCTGGGAGGGAGGGAGGGACCGCCCCACTGGAGCCAAGGTTTCATATGGAGGTTTGTAAGCTTTGCCCACCCATGGCTCGGAGGGAGGGAGGTAGGAGAACACCTGGCCCCTCTTTCTTCCTACCCTCCACCCTCATTTTCCATCTGTACCTCCCCATCTGGAGGGTGGAGGGCAGTGACCAATGTGGCATGTTTCATTTTATAGAGTATGTTCAACAGATAATGAGCCAAACCCGACTACAAAGCCAGAGCAACGAGCCTGTGGGCTGCTGGACGGCAGAACCCAGAGCAGGGGGAGAAGCTGGAGAATGGTCTGCAGTGCCAAGTGCACGAAAACGCCATGCACAACAGACAGGGGGATGCAGAGCCAGTCCTTTGGGCCAGGACCTTGTGCTCAGGTCGGGGAAATGAAAGTACACGTTGTCAGTGAGCCACGTCGGCTCAAGATGCCGTGGGAATGCAGAAGGAGAACACTGAAGAAGGGGTCGGTGAGCGAAGTCAGAGAGGTTTCCGAGGGAGGAAACTCGAACTGAGTCCTGGACATTGAGTAGATTCGGTGACGCGGAACTTGCTCGTCAGAGTAAAGATGAACAAATTGGAAGAAACAGGTGCCAGGTTGCAAAGTTTGGGCTTTGACCTGGCAGGTACGAGAAAGCCATTAAAATGAGTGTGGGGCACACAGGTGAGAGATTGACAGGACTTCTTTCTAACAGTGGGTTTTGTTCACTCTCTACCTTTTCTTCCACACAGGGGCCCTATATTCCTCACACACTGGGGACAGCCACCCAACAGCGCCTAAGAGATGAGTCAACAGTCCGTGCAATCGTTGGGAGGCTCTATGGGAACCTGTAGCCCTACCCTCTGAGTGTTCCAGATCTCCAGTTCCCCTTGGCCATCCAGTTATCCAAATAATACATCTTCACGGGCTGAGTGGGATAAGGGGGCCTTGACAAGCAGCATTAAATTCCCTACCTGTTTTACTCGGTTCTAGATTCTCTACTCATTCATACGGCCAACTCTAAACTCAAAACAATTATATTGTTCTAGTCACTGTATGCACTCTGCAGTTGAAAACCTCCTGGAAGTAACAGAAATTTAAGTTCTAAGGTAGTGGAATAACTGATTTGCTGTTGCAAAATGTTTTCCCTTTGAAAATGACTTATCGCAGTTTGCGACTGTTCAAATCTCTTTATGTTTTCATAGCTAATTTTTTATAAGATTTTTTTCCTTTTGTAATGGAATCAGGTAAAACATTAAGGAAAGAACAAATGGTAAAGGCAATAAAACACTAGTTCTCTTCTATCTCTCATAATTGGGATTCAACTTCCCTTTCTCCTCTGTCTCTTATTAGTCAGAATCCCAGGGCAAAAAAGGGTGGAGTCGGTGTTTTATTGCTATCAGACTTGGCGAGAGAATGAGGCTTATGGGGTTTTCTGTACCTCCTTTGTGCCTGCTCTGTAATTGTCTGGCGTTCTTTTGGTGGTTATTCAATACCAGTAGATTGAATCTTGGCAGAGTTGGAAAATAAAACACAATGTTGCATTCAAGTGTATATAATACTTGAGTCTAAGCAGAAAGAATGATAAAGATGCATTTCTCAGTTGTCAAGTTCCAAGATCAATGCAAGGAAATGGTGTCAGCAGCTGTATGCATCCACACCAAGTCATTTCCGCAGCTCCCACCTAGTTTCTGGATTTGAATTCCAGCCCCTTTGCTAAAAGCCTTTAAAATGCTGATTCTACATGTTCTGGGAATAGCACACGAATGTCATGCTTTGCACTCAGGCACACGCTCATTTTCACATATGTCTCGTTGCTGAAGAGATGTTTCAGCATGATTTAGAGTCATTGCCAAGCTGTTTTAGAGCTGAAAATTTCAGGGGAATAGGAAATTAGGTGTCTATTTTCTTTGTCACTCTTCCTCATCTATCATTTTTAACAAATGTATTCAAAAGTGATCACGGACCTTTTTAAGAGCAGTAATAAAGTCTTTCAAGAAGTTATTCCTATCTCCAAAGGAAATGCCTCACTTTTCCCAGGTCTTTATGAAAATAAACATATCAAGGATTATATAAAATTGCTTGCCTCCTAACACCTCATTTATGTGAACATCAACCTGAAGAAAATGTTCACATGTAGCAGCACCCCCCAAGCATACAGGATTTACTTCCTTCCCTCATAGAATTTTTACATTCCTTAGTGCACTTTCTGTATAGTGTCAAACATTCCTTGTTTCCATTTTCATTGTTGATAAGCAAGGAGGAAAGATTCAGAGCCTTTTTCCTCATTAGGTTCACAGTGGGATTTCTTTCTTTCTTTCTTTCTTTTTTTTTATGGAAACTACAGCAGAATTTGATTGTGTGTGTGAACTAGCAAGAAGCAGCTCCTTTAAAGCCTAATTTATTAAACACACACACACACACACACACACACACACACACACAGACGGCAACAAGGATCTTTCTTCTTCACTCTCTGACTTGGTGAAAAGCGAGTCTGTGAAAATAAAGAGCGAGTCTTGGGAAAATCCTGTCTAATAAACTCAAAATGCAGGATCAGGTAAAATATACTTCTAGAAAAAGTCCTGGACTGTTCAGAAAAGAAACAAAGGAAAAAAAAAGAAGATACAATATTTCACTCCTAAGAACTCACAATTCAAAGGAAAAAGATGTTGCTTCCATTGACTCCCTGAAGACAAATGATGGAGAAAGAAAAAACCCCTTCCTTCAGATGTTATAATTCCCAGATGCATTTTGCAAGCACTTAAATCAGTCTATAAGACCTGAAGGCAATTTTACTTTCTAGAAACCCTCTTCAACCCTAATTTCCTAACCAAGTCAATGGTGGATCTCTGAGCAACTAGTTCCTGGGCATCTCATTTCCTCCTGATTTCCCGAGGCTACTTCTAATAAAGAAACAGAGATAGAGAGACCCAGAGACTCACAAGGCAGTGCATATAATCACTTTCTGTCAAAGTAAAATTCTGACTCATGCTAATTCACTGTGACCGATCACTGGGAATTCAAGAAATAAGTTGGATCTCCAATGTTAATTTAAATTATTACAATGTGTCCCATCTACCAGAAGAGAAACTGAATGGGAGTTTCTTCTCTTTGCCTGGGGGCGTGGACTGAGCCATCTGACTGAAGTGGGGAGTTCATATGCTCTGAGGTGAGGAGGTTGATGGAAAGGAGAGCCCAGAGCCTCTGCCCTGATCTGTGGTTGTAGCCTTCATCCACTGCTTTCCAAGTCTAAGGAAAGTCTGACTGAGCCAAAATGATTACTGTCACCAGACTTCTTTATGGTTTTCTTTTAATCACCAAGCCTGGATAAAATTGCCTATTGATTGACCTGAAATAAAAACTACTGTAACCTGGGAACTGCGTTAAAAAATTAATTCAAGAGGCTCATTGTTAACCTGACTGCCTGGGGTTCATGATGCATGCCATTTGGGGGAGACTCATAATTCCTTCCCAGTTTAAAGATTTACCTGAGGGACTCCTGGTGGCTCAGTTGGTTAGGCGTCCGACTTCGGCTCAGGTCATGGTCTCAAGGGCCATGAGTTCCAGCCCCACACTGGGCTCTGTGCTGACAGCTCAGAGCCTGGAGCCCCCTTGGGGTTCTGTGTCTCCCTCTCTCTCTGCCCCTTCCCCACTCACACTTTGTCTCTCTCCCTCTCAAAAATAAATAAACATGTTTAAAAAAATCTCTATGTGAACTCCTTGAAACCTTGCTATGTCCCACTTCTCCACCAGCCTACATTTCATTTCTTCTTTCTGCCTCAGAGAAATGAGTTTTTCTTTTCCTTTCCTTAGAATCAGATTCACTGGTGCTCTTTGAGCCCCAAATTCTAGTGGGTCCACTGATGAGACAGTTCCTTGACTTGCCTTTTTCTATCACCCAGGATTGTCTCTACCAATGAGCAGAGGCCACCAGAAATGCAACATGATTTCCGAAGTTTCCCTGAACACTGCACCAGATACAAGTCAGTAAGTACTGGAAAGGGTCACCACTGGGAAGGAATGATCCACTCTGGGTTTATTTATTCCAGAAGAGTCCTAGGGATAATGCCTGCTGGAGACTTTGGCTTTGCCTGGACAACACTGATAGGTTCAAGATGTCAGAGAACAAGGTGGGTAGAGGGTCTTATCCAGTGTCAGCAGAGACGCACAGTTAAAGTATCTGTCTCTGCACACTAGAGATTGGACCAGACTCTGTGGACATCGACCTGTAACATGCCTGCGCATCTACGATACAAATGACGCACGAATATACAATGAGAAGGAAGAGGAATTCGATTCCATTTGTTACTACACAAGAAGCCTGGATCAATCATGTCTCACTGAGAGACACCAAAGTACGGGGGTAGTAACCCAAATTCAATGACATGAATACGTTAGAGAAAAGAAAAAGAAGGTGGCATCTCCCTCCCCTTCCATCTCTGTTGTGGACAATGTTATGTGCTCTAACTATGTGCTCTGTATCCTATACGTGTCCTGTCCATGGTACTTGCCTTATATGTTTTTAAGTTTATTTCTTTATTTATTGAGAGATAGAGAGAGAGAGAGAGAGAGAGAGAGCACGTTCAAGTAGGGGAGGGGCAAAGAGAGAGAGGAGAGAAAGAATCCCAGGCAGGCTTAGCACTGTCCGTGCAGAGTCTGATGTGGGGCTTAATCCCATGAACCAGGAGATCATGACCTGAACGGAAGGGAAGAGTGAGACACTTAATGGCTGAGCCACCCAGGCACCCCAGTCCTTGTCATATTAATTAAAATTTCTTGTATAATTGTTTAGTTTTCCCATTGAATTCTACCATCTGTGGGGACAGAGACTTGCTGGCCATGGACTGCCTTCTGAAGTCTCATTGGGTACTAGGTACTGGAGACACAGTCAGTACATTTCACTGTTGAATTAACTGATGAAATATCCATAATGTCCAGAGGAAATGTATGCTTCTGAAAATGATTTACTCTAGGAGTCAAAAGGAAAGTTTAGAAAAGTTAAGAAGACAATGCAAGAAGACATGACCTGAGGAGAAAAGGACAAGAAAGTCCTGGGAGGGAATGGCACAGAGGTTGAAGAGTGTCTGAGGCACAAATGTGACCGGGAGACCGGACTGGGGGGACGAGGAAGTCTTGAAAGGAAACAATGTTGCAGTAGAAGCGCTTCATTCACTCTTGAGGGGGAAAAGGACCGATTTGACCCTGCAGAAAACCAAATCAATGACCTCAACGTGAATTTGAGGAGCTCTCCCAGAATGTGGAACAAGATAAAAATCTATAAAGAAAGAAGGTACAAGAATATAACATAAGACACCTTCCTGAAACTGGAAACATTCTTGGAGCCTTAGGGAGCAGATGAAAATGTTCTATCATGTTTCAGGCAAAATTAATGAAAAGTGTAGCACTTCCAGACACCTTGTGGCAAAACTTAAATTATAAGGATAAAGATGAAAATCATACAAGTCAGAGTCTGAAACAACAGGAGCCAAAATGCATTGTGGGGAAGGAGTGCTACTGTACCCCGTTTTTCTTGTCCTATCCTATACTCCTCCCCAAGGATGTGGAGCAAGTTACTTGAGATGCGAACTGGGAGATGAAGGAGGCCTGGGTAGCGTGGCCCTTTCTCCCTCCTCCTGTCTTTGGGATCCGCCTACCTGCAGAGGTCACCCTCCCCACCCAAATCCTGCCCCAGCACCATTACCACGCATGCCATATCCTGCTCTCCTCATTCATTCTTTCAACAAACACTCACTGAGTGTCTGTTTTGTGCCGAGCTCTGTTCTCTGTGCTTATTCTGTAGAGAAAGTTCTTGCCTTCAAGGGGCTCACCAGGAGGTAGCAAGAGAGACAATTAACAAAGACACAGATAAATATATGCACCATTGGGTCAGGCAGTGTTAAGAGCTGTGAGGAAGAACAAAGCAAGGCAAAGAGAGAGACTGAATGGGAGGGAGGGGTCCTGCCTCACAGAGAGAGTGGTCAGGGAAGGCCATACTTAGGGAGTGACATTCAAATGGACCTGAAATAGCTAAGGAGAGCTAAGCAGACATCTGGGGAAAGAGGCTCCAGGAGTAGCCAGTGCAAAGGCCCTGAGGAAGAAGCATGGCTGGCCAGGATGTTGGAGCTGGGAGACCAAGGCCGAGGGAAGGATTGCTGGAGTAGTGGGGTGGAGCAGGGGGCCGGTTTATGTAGGAACCGTGGACGGAACTCTAGATTTTCTTCTAGGTGTGATGAGACGCTGTTACACATTATCTTGTGCTTTTACTTGTCATTGTCTGCTCCCTCTTTTAGAATATAAGCTTTGTGATGGCAAACGGTTTTTTACATCTTCTTCACTGTTGCTTTCTCGATATCTAGAGCGCCATCTGATATAGAGAAAGTGCTGAGAAGTTATTTATTGACAGAATGAAGGAGTGAATGAATGAAACAAAAACTGTAAGTAGGCAGAAACTCTGAAGTGGAGAAAAAGAGTAAAGGAGATGCAGCTAACTTCCTGACTTAAGGGTGGTGCCCTAGTGTGGGACCCCCCAAATTCCATGGGGTCCCTAAGCTCAGAAGCACCAAAACTCCCATTTTCCCCGATGCCCAGCTGATCGACTCTTCTCAGGCTCTCCTGTGTGCACATCTGTTTGACAAACCTATCGACGCTGGGCAAACTTGCTGAGCCTCCCATGGAGTCCCACATCCGCCCACAGTGGTGCCTAATTCCGTCTGAGTTGTGATGTATCCTTTCTGGCAAGTTTTACCTACTTTCTCATCTTTACCCGGGGACCTACTCCAGTGTTCTGCCATTTAGGCATGTGACCAACATCTAACTGAACTGAGATGCTGAAAATCAATGGTACAGAAAGATTTAAAGTGGAGAGATAGGCAAAGAATAAACAAACACCAGCAAAAAGATGTTTTAGAAAAGCAGGGTGGCAATATCCATTTCAGACAAAGTAGAATTCAAGAGGGGAAAAGCATTAGTAAACAGAACAACGAGGGACATTTATACAGATAAAAGATATAATCACAGCATTTATAAATAGCCAAGCACTGATAATGTATTGGATAAGATTCAACACTGACTCTTAATTAAATGGGGGAGAAAACCTATTTGTGAGCTAGGAATATAAGTCCATTTAATAAGTATGGTAAATACTATCTAGCTTAAGCCAGAAACTACCACCATATTTAATGGTGAATATAGAAGGTATTTTCATTAAAATCAGGGGAAAGCCAAGTATCCCTGGTGATATCAAGAGATTTGGTTGTTAATCTCTTAAGAGTTAATCATTGTTTGATAAAGTGGATGGATTAAGTATAAAATAGAGAAAAAGCAATAGTTTTCCTTGAATCCACAACAACCAGTTAGAATATCTAAAGAGGAAAAACACATTTTCTTAATTGCATTAGCAAACCCAAGTTACCCTAGGAAAAAATACGACAAAACATGCATAATATCCCATTTTATTCCTTATGATGAAAACTAGAAAAACATCTTTTTGAGATAGACAAAATAAGGTATGAGAAATAAACGTGTTTATCTAGAAGAAAAATCTATAAATTTGTGTCAATTTTCTTCAAACACATCTATAAACGTAATGTTTTCTCAAACGTTTAAATGGCAAACTGCAAAGGAAGAGAATTGTAACTAACCAGGAAAAGGATAAATTCTTTCCTTATATAAAGAGCTCTCAAAGATCAAAAAAAGGGCTTTCACCCATTAGCAGAACAAAAGGGCAGAAGACGTGAACAGACAGTTCCCAAGGAGTTTAACTTGACTGGTAATCAGAGAAATTAACACATCAAGTCACTGCCTTTTTGTGCCAATCAAACTGTCCAAGATAAAAAGACAGAAGGAAGGAGAGGCTGAGAATATTCATGTCTCCCTCCTCCATGGCCGCTGGTGGCTTAACGTGCCACCCTCTTTCTCAGAAGCAAGTTGACAATAGACACCAAGGGTTTAAAATGAGTTCATATCCTTTGACAAAGAAATCCCTTTCCATGAAATCTGTCCTAGAGAAAATAGGCATGAGGACAAAGATTTATACATAAAGACATTTATTCCTGGGAGAGAATAATATTAAAATTGCATTTCAGATAATATTTGAATTATGAGAAAGTTCTGAAATAATGTTTATTTAAAAAAGGGATTTCAAGTTAGTTAATTTGATCCCAATGTGTATAGGTTTATATAATATATATAGGTATGTAGTACCTATACACATAGAATATACATACACATATTTTTTAAATTTTTCATGTTTTTTATTTATTTTTGAGAGACAGAGACAGCGTGAGCAGGGGAGGGTCAGAGAGAGAGGGAGACACAGAATCAGAAGCAGGCTCCAGGCTCTGAGCTAGCTGTCAGCCACAGAGCCTGAAGCGGGGCTCGAACTCACGAAACGTGAGATCATGACCTGAGCCGAAGCCGGACGCTTAACTAACTGAGCCACCCAGGTGCCCCTATACATACACATATAGAGTGGACAAACAGAATAGATATGGATATATAATCCCCAAGCACCACTGGTGATTATCTCTAGGGGAAATTTGGGCAATTTTTTTATATTCTTCCATATATTTTTTACTTTTCCAAATTTCCTACAATGAACAGAAATTACCTCAATTATAAAAAATACCCTTGTTAGTTTCAAAAACAAACAAAAGAAAACATCAGAACCAACTATTGTCCAAAAATGTGGCTCCCAAGGTGTGTGGGACACAAGCCAACTCTAGTGATGCCTCTATCCCCGATTTCTCCCTCTCTCACGCTCCGCTCAATTCAGATCAATGCAATTAAGATAATTCCAATAAATGTTTACAACACCCTTACTGTGTATAAGGTACAAGGCTGAGGGCAGTGAAAACAACCCAGGAGATACGTACCTTGTCCCAAGTACAGAATTATCAAGTGAAGAAGATGGACCCCAGCTTGGAAGGCCATAAGACATGGCAGATTGAGCAAAGAGATAATGAGAAGCCAGAGGCAGATGGACAGAGCTCATGGGGCAGAAACATTTCACACCTCTTGCATCACAGGAAATGCAGTGGGATGGAGAATTCCTTATTTTCTAGAGTCCTTTTTAGGGACAGCATTTTGTGGGTTTGGAAGGAAGATGTGTACAAGGAAGCAACCAGCCAGCATTTGGGGAGCGCTTACCAGGGGCCGGGTGTTCTGCTGAATGCTTTAAGTACACTGCTTCCTGTAAGCCTCAGACCAAGCTGATGAGGGTGGTGGTGCTATTGTGAACCCCGCATTTTAGAAGGGGACAGAGCACTTGCATAATGTGCCTATGTCTGTATTGTTAGCACATGTGGAGCCAGGATTTGAGTCCAGGCAGGTTTACCTCCAAGCCTGTATTTTCTCTGCAGAGAAGACCATGCATGTGTGGGCTGGAGCTGAATTGTTCAGGGTCCGAGAGGGCAGGAAAGGTCACCCTTCTATTTCTCAATATGCTGTTTTTCCTCTCTCCCACCTTAAGCAGCGTTGAGCCTCTTTTTTAAACAAGTGATTAACAAAGAGCCATTTCAAGAATATTGTGTTGAAGATGTGCCAACATTATTAGCTTCCACATGACACTGAAGAGCCTTAGGCCTGGGCCTCTGGAGAGCCTGGAAGGGAGAGAAGTTTTCTCCCTGAAGGCTCCCTATAATCCCTGTTATCAGTTACTTTGATAAGCACTTCCTGAGCAGGTAACAGGCTAGAACAATGTGCTTGGTGCTGGGAATGTCCTTGCATTTCTTTGGGCAGAATCCTCTGGTCACACCTTTCCTTTGAGCCATGGCCCACATGAGCTCTATATTGGAAGTGTCATGGGGATGTGTCATCCCCAGCGCATCCCAAACAGAATCAAGAGCTCTGTGCCAAGCCTTCTGTTCCTTCAGGGATCTGTTCCTGGGCAAAGTAGCACCAGCTACCAGATGCACCAGCTAGAACTGACTATTCCCTACAGCATCTGGTCTATCCTCCAATCTTACTCAGTCAAATGTCCAAAATATCTACTGCCTTCCACCTGCACTTCACCACCTCAGTCCCAGCCAGCACTATGACTCTCCTGGGAAGTCACAATGGCTTTCTTTTTTAAAGCTTATTTATTTATTTTGAGTGAGAGAGAAAGAGTATGTGTTTGTGTGTGTGTGTAGGAAAGGGGCAAAGAGAGAGAGGGGAGAGAGAGAGAATCCCGTGCAGGCTCTGCACTGTCAGCACAGAGCCTGACGTGGGGCTCATTCTCATGAACTGTGAGATCGTGACCTCAGTTGAAGAGTCAGACACTTAATCAACTGGGTGCCGCAATCACAATAGCTTTCTGATGGCATTCCTGCATTCATTCAGTTGCCACACACTCAAACTTTATCACTCCCTCTTCTTAAACCCTCCAGAGTTTTCCTCCACAGTTGGACGAAAACAAAACAAGTCTTTGGCTCCAGCCCCCACTTAGCTTATTCCATTGCCTCTCAATGTTCTCCCCACCGCATGTGGAGTATGAAGATGGAGAAATACATGGACATCAGACTGTTAACACAGTTCACCTTGAGATGTGAGACTGGGCGGGGGGAGATTTCCTCAGATAAAGATACAGATATAACTGGCATATATTATCATACATTTCAGGTGTACAACATGATGGTTCAATATCTATCCATACTGCAAAATGATCACCACCAACAAGTCTAGTTCACGTCCATTGCCACGCGTAGCCATACATTTTCTTAAAGGTTATCAAAAAGAACAACATTATGGTTATAAAATATATAAGTCCTGGGGATGTCACGTACAGAATGCAGAACTATAATTAATAATACTGTGTTGTGTATTTGAAAGTTGCTAAGAGAGTAGATCTTAAAAGTCTTCACTACAAGAGAAAAATTTGTAACTATCTCTTCTATATGAATTGTGCCACTGGTTGTTGTGGACACAAGTTACCTTTGTAATACTAGAAAAGGAAATTGATAAAATATGTTTCCGTATGGGCCATCGCCTAGAGAATGACCATCATTTAGTCACATGGAAAACTTCAGTGCAACGATATTTGCCTTCTCTTTCCCAACGGTATCCCAAAGAACCAGGTCAAACAAAAGAGGAAACAAGGTGGTGGCCTGGGAACTCACATGAATGTTAGATCAAGAGCTTTCAACCCCATGTAGAAGCAAACAGTAAGACTGTTGGTTTAGCCCCGGCATCCTGCCTTACCGTAAGAAAATTCAGTACTGAAGCTGTTAGCACTGATTTATGGGATCTCATCTGGAACATTTTTAGCCCCACCAGAAAAAAAAAAAAAAAAAAAAAAAAAAAAAGCTTGGTCTCTGTGAATACACACCCAGCTGATGGATCCTTCCATTTCAACTTGGCCGCAAGCAAAACCACACTGAAAGTGAATAATTGCTTCAGATAAAGTGACAGAACCCATAATTTATAGAAGCTACCAATGAATTTAGGATAGAGGTCCTAATAGCCTGATAGTCCGTCAAGTGTAATATTATGCCTGGTGCTTCCCAGTGGTCAGTGCTTGGAATGCAGCCAGGCGGTTCTGTGAACTTCGCCACAGCGTACAAAGGACAGAATTCTCCTCCCAAACCAGAAGGTATTAGACGCACGGTGTCCACTTTTATTACCTAGTTAAAAATTGATTATCAAAATGTCTATGTGCCGAGTCTATCTGACTCAACCATCTTCACTGCACATTATCTTTTATGGATCTTAAATGTCCAAGCTATTAACGTGGCCGGCTCCTCTTATAAAACAACACAGAGGAAAAGGAAGGATGCTTTCCCCAGAGCTTCCACATGACAAACAGGCGGTGGTGGCACAGTCAGCTGCAATTCTAAGTTTTTATCATGGAATTTTACATCCCATCTTTAATTTACTTTCCTGGAATCTATCGGAGGCACCAAGGTTTCAACCACAACCCATGGTGAGTGGGGATTGAAAGTTCCACACATGTATCACGTTCAAAATAATTTCATCTATGACCTAACCCAGTGGGTCTTAACTGAGAACTGGTGGAAATGGAGGCAGAAGGGGCAGTTCTCAAACTTTCATCCTTTAATTGGAGTCAAACCTATCTGAAATGGGGAGAAATCTTAATTTCTTTAAAGTTATTTTTCACTTCTTTTCACATGGGCACGTAATTCTTGGAATATTAAAGTCTTGGGGCAGGATGGCTGGAAAAGTGTCCTCTGAAGGCATCTCTGGATCCATTCAAAGTAGGTGGGACGAGAACTTGTTGACAGAGATTTTAAGACGGTCAAGAGTGAAATGTGAGAATGGGTGTTTCTTTGAAGGGAAAAGTCATTTAATATCCTCAAAGTTGCTTGTTTTGTGGGTGATTTTGGCATTCCTTTCAGTAGATTTGGTTTCTCCTAATTTTCCTCTCTGGTTCCTGCAATCAGTGTTGGCAAATTATTTTGACTATGTCAGAGACTAATGGGCAGATGTACAATAGGTGGTCAATTCTACCCCTTCCAAGACTAAAACCTTTTTCTATGTAACTTTGCACTACCTCCTCATTGTGTGTGTGTGTGTGTGTGTGCGCGCGTGCGTGTATTCTGTCCCATCTCTTGACTTTGAGCTAAGTCATGACATTTGTTTTGACCCAAGGAATGGTAACAAATGTGAGACCAGCAGAAATTTGATGCATTTGTGCATTCCCAATCATTCTTGTGCTTTTGCTGTGGAAGCATGCCTGCACTAGCCTGTTGGCGGATAAGATGCATGGAGCAAAACTGAGACAACCTAACAGAGGCCTCAGACATGTGAGAAAGCCCTGCTAAGATGGAAGACTGCCCGGCTTCTCTGCAGCTGACCATGGACGTGGGAATGAGCCCTGCTGAGTCCAGCCTCAGATCAGCAGAACCAGTCAGCCAGCCCACAGACCCATGAACCGAAACCCACGCTAACCATATGCCACTGAGGCTTTGTGGCTGTTTGTTATACAGCATTATTTGAATGACTGTCAACTGATACAGGTTGCAAGTTACTTTCCCCTTATATTTGGTTCAAGGAAGAAATACAGCCACAGAGTATCTCCCACAGACAAGTTGTTCTTTTGTTCCTTCTTTGATTGGTTTACCTCACTCTTGTGGCTGTGAGCCCCTGACTTTGGGTTGTGGACACCCTCGCTGATGTTTTTCCTTCTCTCTGAAGTGTAAGTGGAAATATCTTCCAGGGTGCATGAAATAGGAGGGCCCCCCTCTCTGTCTTCACGTGAACATTGGTGGCTTTAATATTCTTATTTTGAGGGAAAATGGTCTGGAGTTTGGATGGGTTTTATTGTTGGGAGAGATATCATATTTGAGATCCTGAGGGATTCTAGCAGCTGAAGTGTCAACTTGGATGGAAACAAAATCAGAATAATAACAGCTAGTGTTTATAGTGTGCTTCAGCATGCCAGGAAGGAAGGCTTAGAGAAGCACTTTGCTTATGTTCATTCCTTTAAGCCTCTGGATAACTTTTTCAAACAAGAACTAGTATTTTCCTCATTTTACAGGTGAGAATGGCCCAAGAAGACTTGCCCACCTAGTAAGTAAGATAAATCCAGGTACTGGGACACCAGAGCCCATGACCTTGACTACAACAGTGTATGAGCTCTGGCCAGCTTGGAGCACATGGGGACCATATACTTAAGGCATACATAAACCCGTACTTCTGCCCTCTCCATGGGACTGTGAGGTTCCACTATGTGTTGGCTGAGAGAGATTCTTAGGAATATGTAACCACAAGAAATAACAGCAACTCAACGCAGACCCTTCCAACCAGCCTTGCTCCAAGACTCCTCCCTAAGTCCTTCCCTTCTAATGATGTGTTGGCCTACATTTATTGAATGCCTATCATGAAACAAGCCCTCAAGTTTCTCTTTAACACATGCAATCTCTCAGCAGGTATTATTACTATGTCTGTTTTATAGATGAGCAAATAAAGTGGAGAAGAAAGGAAGTACCTGGTCAGCTGACAAGAGACAGAGCAGTGATCAATCTTTTAAGACTCTAAACATCCACATTCCTGACCAAGACTTCTATTTACTATCACCATAGTTTGTTTTTGTTCTGGGTGTCTGCAAGAAATGTAGCCTTGTGTTTCTTTCCCTGAACCTACCCTTGGGGTAGAAATTTCATCTTGGTCTCCTTTTCTATCTGGTCTTTGGCCATCCGTCCAGGCAGGTCCCTGCTTCAACCTCCCTGAGTCATCAAGCATTGCATCATGCCCATGGGCTCTCAGGTCTGCATCTGTGCAGCTTTTGGAGAAGTGTTTCTCTGTCCGTAGCCACCCTGGGCTGGAGAAAGCCATGAAGGTGTCTTGGGCCCATCTGTCTGGATACTCCATGCAGATACATACTTTACTCCTACACCACTGGGCCTGTGAGGCTCTTGATTAACCTGCAGAATTCAAGTGCTCTACCTGGGGATGGGAGGTCCAGAACATTCCCATGGAGGCAGGGCCCAGGGCTCCTTCGCAGGCAACCTCCAGAGGCCACCCTCCTCCATCACACTTTTAAGCATATCTCTTACTTAACATCCTCCCTCATCATAGTTTCTAGTTGCCCTATGCCTATATCTTCCATTTTCCCAAATGGGTTGGATATTTTTTTTTTTTGCCTAATAATCAAGAACCATAATAGATGTTCAGTAAATTATTACTTTCAAAAACTGAGGTGCCCTGCTGTCTGAGACACGAGGCAAAATTAATTTGCTTATCTTACACCTCACCATCTGAAAACTTGGGATCAAAAATATATTCTTTTTAAAAAACTTTTTAGGGTTTTTATTTATTTTTGAGACAGAGAGAGACAGAGCATGAGTGGGCAGGGGCAGAGAGAGAGGGAGACACAGAATCAGAAGCAGGCTTCAGGCTCTGAGCTGTCAGCACAGAGCCTGATGTGGGGCTCGAACCCACTAACCGTGAGATCATGACCTGCCAGACGCTTAACCAATTAAGCCATCTAGGCGTCCCCAAAAATATATTCTTTAGGGGTCAAACATGATTGTTCCTGCTGCCTCTACTTATTGAATAGAGCTTGGAGCTTGCTCTTCTACTTAATGAGACTAATTCTTCCTATTTCTTAGACTTTTCCAGAAAATTGGCACTCACACTGTGCCACTGTGTAATAATCTTAATAAAACAGAACCACTGATAATAGTAGCTAACCTTATTGAAGGCTTTGTATGTATGTTAAAAACCCCTTTCATCTATCAATGCATTTCACCATCACAAAATGTTACGAAGAAGGTACTTTTATCATCCCCACTTTGCAGATGTGGAAACTAAGTGCACAGGTAAATTGCCCCAAATGACATAGCACATAAGAGGCAGAGTAGGATTTGAACTTGGGTGGCTGGACACTACAGCCCTCCCTCCTAAACATTTGAGATTGACCTACTCATTACACACTGGGTTAAAAAGGAAAAAGAAAAGAAAGGTTATGTGTAGGGAATTTAAGACAGCAAATACATGACAGAAAGGCACTGAGTGTACATTCATTTATCCTGTAATATCTCATCAGTGTAAATACCTTCTGGAGCTCCCATCCCTCCCTTGTACATGTGTACAGACCTCTATACACAGCATGGCTCACGCTGTTTTAGGATACCATCCTGCCACTGTGTTCCTAGTGCCCATCTCCCCTCCTCCAGTGTACGTGGCTGGAGGGAAGAGATGACTCCCCTTTGAACCAGGGGCTCAGTAAATGTTTGCTATGGGCTATGGCTACCTGCATGCAGTACAGGGAATGCTCTCCTTTCCAGATTACAGGTGGATGGCTCAACTGGCTGCCCTTGCCCCAGGTTGGATACTTGTCTACAAGCTCAGAGGAGGAGAGGGTGATGTCCTCTGTGAAACAAGGAAGGCTGGCTGCAGTGACTGTCTCATCTTGGTTCACCTGTCTCTGTCCCTGAGTGTGGCTCCCCAGGACTGGTCACCAAGATGCCCAAAGACATGTCAGGTATTTTTTAATTTATCTCATCCTCTTTCGTTGTGTCTAACATAGTGACTCAGCTCTTGGGCTGTCCAACAAATGTTTGCTGAATTGAATTTACTATGGGAGCTGTCACCTTGATGGACACTTGGAAAAATGGTTTGTGCGTCCTTAAACAATTGTCAACAGACAGTCCAGACTATTTGGATCAGGATCTAGTGAGCAAAGCAAGATGCTTGCATCATGTGGGCTCTGCTTTTGCTTGAAGACTTGGTTCTTTCAAGTTGCCAAGACCACTTTCTGTTGAGTGAGTCTACATTGAGGCCTTGGTGCACATGTCCAACCAGCCAGTCATTCAGAAACACTTTCTGTGTTCTCCCTGGGAATTTGGGAAGCCAAGAGGAAGGGGACCTTGTGTGTCAGTGTGTCTACTGAGCTCGCTGTCTATGTGGTAGGGGAGTGGAAGCCCCTGAACTGGCAATGATTGTTTAAAAAAATGTGGCCAGGACAATGATAGAAATGGGGACAGGGTGCTCACTCTGCCTGGAATTGTCAGAAAAGGCATCTTTAAGGACCCATTAGCCTAAAAAGGGGATACAAATGGCAAGGGAGCCCCAGGCAGAGGAGTCAAGGAGAGGAGAACCATGGACGGTGCAGAGAGCAAACTCTGAGTAGGGAGTCAGCATGAGATTGCAATAGAGGCAGAGTCAGTGCACAGGTGGTCTTATGAGCTCCATTGAGAAAGCAGGGCATCTTGCCCCAGGCTCAGGGAAGCTACCAGGGAGTCTAACCATTGGGCACCAGAGTTGCACATGCATTTTTAAGATCACGCTGTAGCAGAAGCCTCTAGTACCCTTGGTCGGCTTCTGATTTCCGCTGCAGCTGCAGCAGACAATTGCACAGAAGCTCAGACCCACCTCTGACCTGTGTCCTCTTCGCTTTCTGTCCCAGAGCCTTTTCCACCACCAAGGGGCCCACATGGCCTGCACACAAGCACAGTCTGGAAGCGTGGAGCAGACAATGCCACCAGGGACAATCCTGAACTAATGGGGCAGAGGTTGGTGGATAAATGTTCCAGCTTCCATCCTTCAGGTGGACAACTGTAGGAGGCATTCTAGATGCCCCCAGGAGGTCCCAGCGGTGTCCAGCCCCTGTTGCCCATAGCAGCGACCTTGACCATATACCTTTATATTGACTGGCTTTTTCTTCTTTCCTAATTCATTTCCCTGCTTATTCACTCTTTTTTTCTAGGATGCCCTTCTAGACAGTTGTATCTGAACACTTGCCTCAGGCTCTGCTTTCATGAGAACCAAAAATTGGGACACATTCTGATGATGGTTGAGGCTGGAGGTGGTTGGAATTGGCAGGAAGGCCAGCTGAGTGGCTGGGGTCCCAATTGTGCAGGCCTGAGCTGGAGCAGCAGCTGTAAGCATGAACTCAGAATGGAGGCCAATGACACCTGGGTGTAAAGTGGGAAAGATGTAGTGTAGATTAGGTGAAGGGTGAGGAAGAATTTTATGGCTTGCAAAGGAACAGTAAGAAGAAAGTAAATCATTAAGAAAGAGAAGGGTTATTTTAGTTCTGGACATGTTGGGTTTGAGGCATATATAGGAACAGGTTGTCCCATGTGAAAGACAAAAATAGTGACCTGTTTGATTTTCATTCATCCCATTGGCCCTTGAACACCTGAAATTGCCATCCATCCATCTATCCATCCATCCATCTATCCTTCATTTCTTCCTTCCATCCTTCCTTCCTTCTTCTATCCTTACTTCCATCCTTCCTTTCTTCCTTCCTTCCATCCATCCATCCATCCATCCATCCATCCATCCATCCATCAACCCATCCTTTCATCCTTCCTTTCTTCTATCTATCCATCTATCCATCCACACATGCATCCATCCTCTGTATATTGGGTGCTTTGTATGGACCAGGAAATGTTCCCAGTGCTGGGGATTGCCTTGGCCCAGACTCTCATGAAAACAAAGCTTGAGGTGAAGATTAAAAAACTTGTGTTTCATTTGGGAGGTGCAAGTCAGGGCAGTAAGAAATAAGGGAAAGGAAGCAAGGCGAGTAAGAATGTGACGTGTTATTGTGCTGGCTTTCACTTAATGATAAACCATGGAGAGACAAGGCTAGTTGCTTAGCAGATTCACCCACCCAGTATACAGACTTCTCTGGATGGCATTCAGGAAGAAACTATGCCTCAAAGCAGTTTCTGGGAGCAAGAAAGGGGAGGTGACCTATCTGGGGACTCCTCCTCCCCCCTCCATCTCCTGTTTTCCATTGGTCATGGTTTGCCCCGTGGAGGGTCAGCTCTGCAGGGTAGCCAACCCTTCAGCTGGACCACTCCTATGACAGTTGCTCAGGAAGCCAGACCCCACGCTCTCTGCGCTGTGCTTCTTTCACATCTGGAAGTGGCTAGAACTCTGGGCATGGGACTGGTCAGTCTGCCACAGAAGGCAGAACCAGGCGGGCGCAAGTGGGCTTCCTAGGGGGCATGGTGGAGGCTGTGTGAACTAAGGAAATTGGAGGAGAAGCATAAGATTTGTGTCCAGTGTAGGGGAGAGAAGAAACAAGTCAAGAGATGGAGAGAAAAAGATGACCTGGGTGGTGAGATATCTTAGTTATGCCTTTTCAGGTTGCTGACATTTTCACTGAGACGTGAGTGATGAAGAGGAGATGGCCTGCTGCTGGTATTAGAAAGAACATTCTAGGCAGAGGGATCAGGAGGTGTAAGGGCCTGAAGGTGCAAAGAAGTTTGGTATGGTTGAAGAGCAAGGAGAATGCCACCATAGCTATGGGAAACAAAGGGGAGTGGAAGGAAGTAGGCAGGAGTCGGGTCATGGACAGTGTAGCAAAGAACCTGAAACCCGATTGCCAAGGTGATCTTCATTTATCCACACATTCCTATCAGCCTTCCATCCAAAAGGCAGGTGATGGGGTTTTAGACAGGAGTCACGTTTGAAAGTGAGGTGGGGACGGTAGTGTGTAAGAGGGAAGTTATCATCTTGAAGAGCTTTTAAGCAAACTGAATACATAATGTCGAGATTGCACTGATAACAGTAAGTGTCACACTTTATAGGAAATTGTTATTACCAATAAATATAACTATATCAAGAAAAGTAATTACTGATGCAAATTTGTGAAGCTCTTGGCTACATACTACTCATTCCCTGTTGTCTGCTTTCCGACAGTAATTCCATGATGCTCCAGCGCACTGGGTGGGGAAAACCTATTTAATCTAATAAAGGTCGCCCTCGCATCTCTCCTGTTCTGTGACATGCCATTTACGGAATCATCCATTACTGCCCAAAGAACAAAGATGAGCTTCACTAAGCAACGGATGATAAAGTTCACTTGAAAATTGGGGAAGAAATTGCAAAACTATTTGAGGCCAAGGGCACCATCATGCACAAAAATCAATAGCTGTCAGGCAATGAGGAGGGAGGGGAATGAATAAACACAGTAAATAACGCTGAGAAATGAGTCGGTGCCAAGCAGCCAATCAAGGAGAAGCCTTGGAGTGTGGCAGAGAGCTCCGGTGCTGGAATCACCCCAGTCTGAGTGTGAATCTCTGCTCTACTTGGGCTTGTCCAGCATCCTGCGAAAGCCTCAGTTGACTCACCTGTACAATGGGAATGGCAATACTGACTGCACCAGGGGTTGCTGGGAGCATTACAAGAGAGAGGAAATGTGAAGTTCTTCATGCATGTGCATCTGTAATGCTCAAACAACAGCACCACAAAATCACCACCTCTCCCGCTCTCTTCAATAAAAGTTGATCCAGGGGCACCTGGGTGGCTCAGTCAGTTGAACATCCGACTTCGGCTCAGGTAATGATCTCACAGTGCATGGGTTCAAGCCCTGCGTCGGGCTCTGTGCTGACAGCTCGGAGCGTGGAGCCTGCTTCAGATTCTGTGTCTCCCTCTCTCTCTGCCCCTCTCCTGCTTGCTCTCTGTCTCTGTCTCTCAAAATAAAATAAAGACATAAAAAATTTTATTTAAAAAAAAGTTGATCCCGGTGACACCAAACAGGAAAAGCACAGTGAGGAACCTGCCAGAGCTTACTTTCTCAGACTGTCTGGGAAGAGAATAATAATAATAATAAAAAATCCCACAAAATTATTGAGTGTAAAAAAAGATGCCTATTGGGTTTTCCTCTGCCTCACATCATTGACGGTGAAATGAGCTTCTTCAAAGTTATGTTCAAACTCAAAAAAGTTTAATTATTCACAAATACTCACAAGAGCCCTCCCTATATTAAAAAACCATCAAAGGGAATCCAGGATTGTGAATAAAAAACTTGAAATACTGAATAGTTTATAACACTTCCCACACTGCATCGGCTCTCCTTTTCATTAAAAAAAAAAAACTTAAAACAGTTGATATAAATGTTTTTGTTTGGACTGGGTTTTGGTGCAGCCTGCGCCTGAACAGTTTGAAACGAAGTGATAATGAGGGTGTTGAAAAAGACATCTTCAATGTTACAAATTGATACATAGGGTATTAGAGGTAAATAACAGTAACTACTGTGTTCAGGCACTGGGGTAATGAGTCAGTAGACATTGATAACCTTTTAGTCCTCACATCATTCTGATGCTGTACATACTAGTGTTTCATTTTTCAGATAGAGAAAGTGAGGCTTAAAGTTGAGCTACTTCTTCAAGGTTGTTCTGCTAATGAGGGTATCAGCCTAAGATTCAAAAGGAGACTGATCCCGGTCCAAAGCCTGGGATTTTAATCGGTATATTCTACTTCCTTATCCATCTACCACCCATCCATCCATCCATCCACCCATCACCTACTACCCATTCACCATCTATCGACCAATGAACCCATTTATCTACCCTTCCTTTCACCCATGCCTTCTTTCATTCCTTCCACTAAATAATTAAGCAACTTCTGTTGGTGAGACCTCATAGTTGTATCTCAAATTGGTCCCATTTTCTCTCCATTGCCAACGCTAAAACCTAGACCAACCCACCATCGTTTCTTGCCTGGGCAACTGCAGTGGCCTCTTAGCTGGTCTCCATGTTTCCATGCCTTTTTTTCTATAGTTCATTTTCATTTCAAAGTGACCTCTTGAGGGGAATATTAATCTCCTGACTGAAGTCCTCCATTATATTACCATTGCATTACCAGCCTACTCTGGCTGTCCCTAGAACACCTCTCATTGGCTGACTTCTGGTGCATGCTGTTCCAGAAACGCTGGCTGTCTGTTCCTCTAGCAAGCCTTAGGAACTTTCCAATGGCTGCCATGCCTGCAATGTTCTTCCCTTAAGGGACTCCTTCCTTCTCATTGTATAAAACTCAGCTCCCATTACCTCCTCAGAGGTGCTTTTCCTAATAAGTTCTATGAAAAAAGAACCCACCCTGTTTGGCATCCCCAGTTGGTCTGCAATATAGTGCTGCACTTATTTTGTTCCATCACATTTACTCCTATAATAAGTTAAATCATTTGGTTGTTGTCTAATCCTCCTTTCCTTAACTTCCCCAGATATACATACATACTAGAGGCTAGGAACATTGTGCAAACTGAAGCATAACTCAATTCATAAATGCTCATTGCTGACCTACTCCATTCTAGGCCCTGTTGTTAGTGCTGGGATGCAGTGAGGACAAGGCAGACACGGTCCCTGCTGTCAGAGAGGCTACGTTATAGTGAAGAGACACATACGATGAAACCAGCATAATTGCAGAGAGTGGAAACTATTGTAAATAAACACAGGGATATAAATAGAAGGATGGAGACAGCGCAAGAGGGTGTGGCTTCAGATCACCTGATCAGAGGGAATCTCTCTCAGGTGGTGGCGTTTGAGCTAAGACAGGGAAAGGGAAGAAGTCAGCCCCTCCAGGAACCAGAATGTTTCATGCAGAGGGAATAACATATGCAAAGGCCCTGAGGCAGACTCAGACCAAGTATGTTAAAGGAACAGAAATGAGACCAGTGTGGCCCATGTGGCATAGTAGTTGTGTGGTAGTGGCAGGAGGTGGGGTGGTACAGTATGAAATTGAGATGATTGGAGCTTCTGTAATGATGAAGGTTCTTAAGATAGGTTTTTGACATTTGGTAAATAAAACTATAAGATGCTCCATTAAATCTGAATGCTCAAAGAACAGATAACTTTTTAGTAGACATATGTCCCAAACATTGCGTGATCGATGCTTATTCTAAAAGGTATTTGTTGCTTATCAACAAGAGCTAACTATGGGGAGAGCCCAAATGTCTGCTGACGATAAGTAGATGAAGACGATGTGGGTATAAATACATAAAGGAGTATTACTCAGCCATCAAAAGAACAAAATCTCCATGTAGATGGAGCTAGAATGTATTTGCTAAGTGAAGTAAGTCAATCAGAGAAAGACAAATACCATATGATTTCACTCATATGTGGAGTTGAAGAAACAAAGCAGATGAACAAATGGGAAGGGGGAGAAAGGGAAGAAAGAGAAACAAAGCACAAGAGATCTTAATGATAAACAACAAACTGAGGTTTGAGGTAGGCAGGTGGGCGGACGGATGGGTTAGATGGGTGAAGGTCATTAAGGAGGGCACTTGTGGCGAGTACTGGGTGTTTGGGGTTGCATGTACTTGATGAATCACTGAAATTCTACTTCTGAATCCAATATTGCACTGTATATTAACTAATTAAAATTTAAATTAAAAATATAAAGTATTTATTGCTAATATGAAATTCTAATTTAACTGGACATCCTGTATTTTATCTGGCAATCCAGATAAGGGATCCAGATGAAGACAGCATCCCAGATCTGATCAATGGGTGACAATGTCCTAGAATCCTGGGCCATGTCTCTGTCCCCTGATCATGGAAGAGAATTCAGAGAAGAAACTGGAACAGGCAATCAGTTGAATTATCACTCATTCCCATCTACTTAGGGAATAAAAAGACACAAGAAAATAGAAAAGTGCACTTATCTCCAGAACATATTAAATAATGATTATTCCAGGCGATTTACTCTCATGATTATGTTAAAACTGAGAGGCCATATGCTTCCCTTAAGGGAGAGACCATATCTAATTGACTTTATATCTCTTCAATAGCACCCAGCGCAGTACCTTGCACACATATAGCTCCTTAGTAAATAAGTGTTCATTCATTAAGAGGAAGACAAGCCAGTTTTGGATTTTCCTCACTCTATTCCTGTCTCCTGGAGAGACACAGATTTCAGGGACTCAAATTGTGATTCCTCGTGACTAGTTTTGGCCAATGAAATGTAAAGGGAAATGCCTGTGTTACTTGTGGGCCAAAGCATTGAACCCCATCCCTCTTCTCTCTGCTCCAGCATGCTGGTATCATAGGAGGGTAAAACCTCATTGGCCTGGGCCCCAGAGTGGCTCCAATGAGCTCCTCCATCCTGCGCTGGACATGTAACACCAGCAAGAATGGAAGTTCATTGTTTAAGCACTGAGCTTTGAGAGTTGTTTGTTACTACAATGTAAGTGACTGATGGGATCCTAGAGCTTCTGAGCTGGTAACATGGCACCATTTCTAATGGGTCCTTTGACCTAAGTTCGGCAGTCTCAGAGCCAAGGAACAGAACTGTTGTAGCTATTCTGAACACTCGTGCAGAAGCAGAATGCTCTGATTCTCCCCTTAGTTTGTTCTTATATTAGGATTAACTCTAAGGTACAGCCCAAGGGATAGGAGGAGTGAAACTTTTCCTGGTACGGGGTTGAATATAAAAAGCCCAGAAACACCCTGAGGGCAGGGGCTGGCCATCCTATTCCCAAAGGTCCCCTAGCACAGACCTCTGCTCAAAATCCTCTGATGGCTGTAGGAGATGTAATTTTACCCCTTTATACCTGAATTTGTTTTATTATCTTCTTGTATAAGTGTTTGAGAGACTTTAATATTATAATTATAGAAGCAAATCCCACATTAAGAATTATAGTCAGCTGTTTTAGTCAATCATTACTGTATAGCAAAATATCCCAAAATTTAATGGCTTAAGACAAAACAAAATATTATCTCATAGGTCCCCTGGGTCAGGAATTTGGGAGTAGCCTAGCTGGGTGGCTCTGACCCTGAGTCTGCCATGAGTTTACAGTCATGATGTTGGCTGGGATTCCAGGAGTCTCAGGACTAGAGTGGATCTGGAGAATGCACTTCCAAGATGGTGCCCTTACCTGGCTGTTGGCAGTCTCTCTATAGGGTTGTTTGAGTGTCCTGACAACACGGCAGCTGGCTTCCCACAGGACAAATAACCCAAGAAAGAATGGAAGCCTCCATGCCTTTTATGGCCTAGTTTCAGAAGTCACACCCTATCTGTCAGGCAATGGTTTATTTGTTATAGAAGTCATCCCTATCTCCTGTGGGGGAGGACTATACAGGACACAAACAGCAGGGGGTTGGGTCATTGGGAGCCATCTTGGTGACCTACTGTATTCACGTAGATGGTGGTGGTAGTGGGGTAATGGAGGAGCACAAGGGAATTTGCAAAAATAGCTCTCCAAATTCACCCATGCCATCCTTTGCCTGCAAAGTAAACTCTGGTCAACATGCAAGGTGCTCACAAATGTAGAATTCCCAAGAAAACATTCTCTTAGGGCACCTGGGTGGCCCAGTCAGTTAAGCATCTGACTTCAGCTCAGGTCGTGATCTCACGGTTCATGGGTTCTAGCCCTGCATTGTGCTCGGTGCTGACAGCTCAGAGGCTGGAGCCTGCTTCAGATTCTGTGTCTCCCTCTCTCTCTGCACCCTCCCCTGCTTGTGTTATGTCTCTCTCTCAAAAATAAAAATTAAAGAAATATTAATAAAAAAACATTCTCTCTCCTCTCAATATATAGAGCTGCAAATTTTTGGCTTCTATCTGTCTTCTGCCTAAACAAACCCACCTTCAGTCTAAAGTTCTCTCCCCAGAAAGTTGCTGCCTGTGGTTGCCAGAAATGGATGGTCAAATGGTGGATTTGACATGTCATCTCTCTGTGTATGCAAAATGGATATTTTTCCTTCTTTTTATCTTCTCCCTTGTGCTTTGGCCCATTTCCAGGGCCACAGCTTTTTCTGCGTTTCCAACAATTCATTGTTGTCCCCAAGTTTATAGAGGGGTCTATGGACATGCCTCTTTGTAGAAGGCATTCAATCTTTCTACTTGACATAATACTTTGCCTGTATCTATATTTCCTACTTTTCACAACAGGACCTTCAAAGTGGGCTATCCGTCTTAACTCAGCATTCATTCTTACGCTATCCATTGTACCTTGCTGGACATTTCTCAAGCACATTGTTTATAAAATATGTAGGCACGCGGCCTTAAAAAGAACCCATTCCTGTAAAATGGTCAGTAACAATAGCTTTGCTGTTCAACATTATCACCGCCCAGACTCACTTATCCCTTCAAAATAGTGTTTGCCGTATCAACGCGATGCCATCCATTTTGCTCCTGATCATCACACTATTTCTTGGTGTTTTACAGAACTAGACATTATTCAAAGCCAAAAACCTATGTGGAATGCCAATAAGGAAGAGCTAACCCAGCAAGGACAGAGAAAATAGTCACTTAATCCTGACCACGAGTCCCAAATCGTCCAGGAAGATTTGTAGTGTAAGGTTCAGAGATTTTGTTGAGCAACTCAGCATTAATGCTAATCAGAATCAGACATCATGGCCTTTTTCTAGAAACCTTTGGTGTCCACCAGGACATGCTCAGTAGGAAACACATCCACCATCTACCTTCCTGCCTGGGAGACCAAAATTCATTATTGCCATCCTGAAACCTAGAAGTTTTTTTTTTTTTTAACTTGTTAATGCTGCTGAGGATGGCAAAATAATACCTCTGGCAACCCCGTGAATTTGCTGCTGCCGTCCTCACTGATAAATTGCCCAATTTTCTTAGCAAATTCAGCAACAATAACAGTTTTCTGCTAGCAAAGTAACCTTTCATTTCATAAAAAAAAGGGGGGGGGGAATGAAATGGAAACAAGTGAAAAAGGTTTTATGCCTCCTGTAAAGCCAAGTTCCTCCTTTTCAGTTTTCACTAGCTGTGGGTGGGCACTGGTTTTTCATTCCCGAGAAATAAAAATGTTGCATTTTAGATTCAGACTCTTGGTGTCCTTGGACTGGCTGGCCAAATAATTTTGGTAGAAAAGGTCTATTCCAACACTTTTAATCTGATAGGAGACATAGTGGATGCTTTTTCTTCCTTCCTTCTTTTGTCTGCCTGACATATATCCCCCCACACTCTGATAGCAGCACCCCACTTGTTTATGGCCGAGATTCTTGGTAATTATGTTCCACATAACACATTGTAGGGATTACTGCCTTAATCCATCCTACAGGAGAGAAGCGTTTTCCAAGAAATATCTGGATGAAGGAAACTATCCCATTTCAACATTGCTTATATACCTCTGCCCAAGAGGAGGCAGAGAATGAAAAGTGAAAGAAAAAGTGTGGCAATCCCATTTTTCATCATGACCCATACCCAATACCGGATGAAGCCAAAGGCTGAAAATTTGGTGTGATGTGAACTAGAACCCAGAGACAAATAAAAGCAAGAGGCATGAGCCACTGGCATGGGGAGACCATCTTGCAAACTGCTGCTGGTGTCCCCCCTCAAAGACACCTAAGCAAGCGAAACATGAATGTACAAGATACAAAACCACCGACCCCCAGACGTTGATGGTGAAATAACTTTCCAGTAAAGGGAAAGCCAAGACGTTTCAATACTGGTGCTCAATCTTCAATACTCCTGGGTTCGCTTCAATCCTGACATTTAACCCCACATTTGTGAAGCCAAAATCCACCTGGGCATGCCCCTGGCTTCTTCCCGGTGCTTATCTGAACACAGACATGTAGGAAGATACATAACAGTGACATGCTATGGAGTATGAGGCAGGTGGTGGAGTACCACAAAGAGCCCTGGGCTCTGGGGTTGTATTCATATGGGTGGAAACATGACTCTGCCACTTGCCAAATGGGCACATTGTCAATATGACTGATCTCCTTGTGCCTCTGTTTCCTCATTTTCAAAAGGCTGAGAATTCCCTCTAGTTCACAGGGTTTAACATAGCTTGAGTAAGATTAGGTATGTAGAGAACTGGTACAGAGCCAGTATTTCATAATATGAGATTCCATTCTTCCTTTTACCAATCTCTCAGAACTCCACTGGAGTATGTCCTATACATCAAGGGAGCTAAAAGTATTTAAAAAATTAATTGAGAAAGTCTTTGGACAATAAAAACATGAACATAAAGACATAAGCTTCCACACTTCACAGTTTAGTTAGCTTTGCTGTTTTCTATAGTTAGAGAATGTCCCTCCAACCTAACATGACCCAATGCATGTGCAGTGGGCACTTGTGGTGTTTAGTGGCCACCCAACTATTCACTCTCGTTTCTTCTGATTATAGCTCCCTGGCCTTCACTGTAGAAGCACCGTTCACTCACTCATAGACATACTGTTAAGGAGAAGCTAAGCCTCTGAATCCAGGGTAGGGTACATGACTCAGGCCTGGCCATTGGAACCGCCTCAGGTGTGAATGTTTGACCCAAGCAGACTAATGAAATTCAAACCAGAAAGTTCACTGGTATAGCAGAGAAAGAGAAACTTAACTTCACATTGGAGTTGCTCTACCTGAAGCTTCTTGGGGATCATTAGGAAGGTGAAAATAACACAGAAGAATGCTTAACCAAATAAGACCTAGTCTTGACAACATCATTAGAATTCCCAGACCCAGCTGATGCTGATGAAAGTTCTACCTTTTTGCTTTTTGGATACATGAGCCAAATGCTTATTTTTGCACTCTTTGACTTTCAACCTATTTGTGTCTTTGAATCTAAAGTGTGTCCCTTGTAGACAACATATAGTTGGATCCTATTTTCATCCACTCTGCTAATCTCTCTACCTTTGATTGGAATGTTTGAGTCATTTACATTTAATGTCATTTACAAAGGTAGGATTTACATCTTCCATTTTGCTATATGCTTTCTGTATGTCTCATTTCTTTTTTGTTCTTATGTTTATCCATTAATGACTTATTTTGTATTAAGTAGATATTTTCAATTTACTATCTTACTTTCTGTCTTCTTTCTTTTACTATATATTTTGTTATTTTTCTTAGTAATTGCCCTGGGACTGCAATTAGCATCTTAACTCAAAATAATTTAGTTTGGATTAATGCTAACTTAATTTTAACAGTATACAGAAAATTTGCTTCAAATAAGGCACAATCCCCTCCCTTGCTCTCCATGCTAGTTTCATCATACAAATTACATTTTTACACATTATAAGGCACTGGCTTAGTTTTATAGTTATTGGTTTATACAGTTGCCTTTTAAATCAGATAGGGAAGAAAAGAATTATAAAAAACATACATTTATACTGTATTTACCTATGTAGTTACTTATGCTGGTATGAATTAATATTTTCTTCTCTCTCTCTCTTTTCTTATAAAAGCTGTAAGTTCAACTACTTGTATTCAAAAGTGTCCTTTGTCATATTGCACGCTGTGGGGGACTTCTAAAAGGGCCATGGGCACAGTGTAGAGTGAACTATCTCCTACATTAACCTATCTTCTGTTTCTGGGATTAGGGACATAATGTTATATAAATATATATAATATATATTATATAAATATAATGAATTATTATAAGACATATTTACTTAGCCTAATCCATATCTTCTAACTCAGAGCAACCAAATTTTAAATAATAAACCTGTTGATTAAAGATGTTATAAATTCTTTTCTATTCTTCCTATTGAGTTTAATTCCCCTCCCCATGGATGAGGCTGGCCTCAGCGACTTGCTTGACTAATAGAATATGGCTAAAGTGATGTTCGGAATATCTGAGAGCAGGTTTCAAGAGGCTGTGGCTTCTGCCTGAGTTTCCCAGAATGCTCACACTGGGACCCCTGAGCCAGCATATGAGTCCAGCCACCTCAACTCTATGCTGTGCTGGGGAAGTCACATGGACCAAGTCCCACGTGCTCCAGGTGACAGACCCAGGAAGTCCTAGACCTCCAACCATCCCTGTCAAGGCATCAGGCACATGATGGAGCCACTCTGGACTCTCCCTACCTGCTCAGCCACCAGCTGAAGAGCAACATGTGACGTGCTGATGTCGTATGAAAGAGCAGACGTGTCCATCTAAGCATGTTGAACGCCTGACCCACAAGATCACAAGATCCTGTTAAACAGTGGTTGTTTGATGTCACTGTACGTTATGGGGCAACAGGCTACGTAACAAAGTGACAGGACCTTGTTCAGCTGGACCAGGCAGAAGGGGCTGCTAGAAATTGTCTAGAATCAGGATCTCAAACCCAAACACCAACCCAGGCTATCCGGGCAGGTAACACAAATACATGAATGATCTAGGGGGTTGGGGCAGGATTTATGCAACCCAGAGAGTAGATGTCATGTCTGGGGAGGAAAGCCAAATGTTGCCCCGAGGGAACACAAGCTTAGTGTTGCCAGACTTTTCAAGAGCTGTCAGATTTTTAAACATAAAAATCCTAATTTTTAACTGTTGGGAACTAATTAAAACATATCTAATGTTACCTTGCAAGCCAAGGCACACACACCTGCAGGCTGCACTCTCTCCCCAGCCCCCAGCTTGTAATCTGACTCAACCCCCTCAGGTACAGATGAGAAAATGTTAGTTCAGACGAGGGATGTGTCATGCTCAAGTTCCACCGTGTGTCAGCATCCTAAAGATGCCTGGGACCCGTGTCTTCCCTGAACGGCCCCGGGCTCTTGTGTGCCTGGTCAAGACAGAGTATTCTCAGACAGACGGCTCTCCTGGGGCTCTCGGGGTTAATGGAAATGGAAACAATACTACCGAGAGGCCTCTGCAAGCTCTCAGAATGGAACTTTCCAGAATTAGCAGCCCCCTGGCTCATAATGCCCGAGAATGCCCATATCACTGTGGGATGGGGCAGGAGAAAAATCTCTGGCCTTCCACGCATAGTTTCCCTCTGAGCAATAAGACTTTTATCTGTTTCATTTATCCGTGCTTGCCGGTGGCATGAGCTTTGTACCACAAATTTGTATGGTAAATAAAAGTATGTTAACTGAAGCCCCGTTTCATCAGAACTTGCTGGGATGACACCCTCAGCCATGGGCTTAGTTTGCTTCTCAAATAACTGAAGGTTCCGTGTCAATTAAGGCGGGCTCACTGCTCTAACTAAAAATCCCCAATTTTAAGTACCTTAACATAATTTTAAAAATTGCCCTCACTTATGCAACAGCTCAGTGTGGGTGGGTACATTTGACAGCTCTTTGCTGTCATCCAAACAGAGACTTGTGGGCCATGTTCTTTCCATCACATGTCCCTGACATCACCTTGGGCCTTAGAAGACTTTACTTCTGGTCTCATAGATGGGGAAGACCCTGACATGAAGGCTTGCATTAGAGCGTCTTTTTTAAAAAAGACTGGACATCCACACAGATCAGTTGTACTCACATTTCACTGGCCAAAGCACAGTCATGTGGTTCCCCTCCACTGCAAGGGTGACTGGGAAATGTAGTCTAACTGTGTGTCCAGGAGGAAAGGAAACAGGATCCTTGTCCCCATGAGCCCTGTTGCCCAGGACTGGCTTCACATAAGGGACGCCCTGAGCTGGGCTGGGCCAGCTGCTAAAAGCACCCTGCCCTCGCAGGGAGGAGCAGAATCCTTATTTTCAAGCCTCTTTAGCACATCAGATAGTGTAGAGCTGCCTGCTGGTCCTACCGCAGAAAGACCCCTAGAAAGGATGGTGCCGAGACTTCATGTTGCTGTTCAGACTGGAAGCAATAATAACTAATCATGAAACACTATCTGGAAATCATCATACTGTATGTCAAAAACTCAAATGGAATGTATGCTGCTGATTCTAAGGGCCATATTGCTAATAATAACCACTATGAACGCTTACTGACTGCTTACCCTGGGCCAGGAACCGTACGGGAGCACTTTACAGAAACTTGCTAGAGAGATTCAAAGAAGGTGGAGCTGAGCTGGTCAAAGTGGCTAGGTGTAGCATAAGGTCTTTAGGTGGGATTAAAAAACTTTAGGATCAAGGTTAGAACGGAGGTCCTAAGGCGGAGTTCTGGTCTGACAGAGTGAGATTTATATCAGTGGGGTTGATAAAAATGTTGGCCTCTATTAGCTTCGAGATATAGGAGGTGAACAGCAGTTGGCAAATGTTCAGGATGCTGAAAATCTGCCTCATGCTCAGGGATGCTTCCTGGACCCGGGGTGGTCCGGAGTTAGTCTAGCCCCGCCCCCCCGCATCCCCCCCCCACCCCCACCCCATGCAAGCATTCTCCACTCTCATCTTCTTGCCCGGGTGGCCAGGAGTTTGGGGAAAAACAAAGGGAAACCAATGCAATTTAATTCTCTCCTTCAAAAAGGTAAGAACAGCACTGCGGCTTAGCATTTGGTGGTATTATGGAAGGGCACAAATATTCAGAGCCGGAAGCTTCCTCCGCTTTCCTTGGGGTTGAGAACGGCTGGCTGATGGTCAAAGAGCCAAGGAGGTTCCTCCCTGGAATGTTTTCAGCTTCTGATTTCTTGACCTGCTTTCTTATGATTCCTTTCTGGCTACATGCACAGCTCATATGTTTCTGGATAGAAATGGATGGGCGAGGTCATAGAGTAGGTGGCTTCGTTCCCGCTCCCACCCCCACTCAGCATCTCTCTCTGCTTGCGGTAGCTTCGGTCCTGTCCCGAACTGTCAACTAAACTGATTTCAATTAAATTGTAATTATCTGAATGTCTTATTCCTCCAGGAGTATTTGAACCCTGCACAAAAGGGGGGGTCCGCTGGGAGAGGGTAATTTCTCAGTTGCTAGATTCCAGATACCATGAAGAAATTCAGTTTCCACGGGGCAAAGAAGCAGGGACAGCTTTACAAGACACAAAAATCTGCCCTTGGAAGGAGTTTTACAGCCATAATGGCTACGGATGAAAAGTTAGGCCAGACAGGCTGGTTATGGGGGAAAGGCTAGATGTGCAGCCCGGATAGACTGGGTCGGAGCCCTAGTTCTGCCACTGACTTATTGCATGGCCTGGGACAGTTTATTTTCCTTTTTCAACACTCAGCTTCCTAACAGAGAAATGGCTATAAACTGCATTAATGAGATCAAAATAAAGCTCAGACTTGCCAAAATGCTTTAAACTGTAAAATACCATTATCAAAGCGAAGTATCTCTGTTTTCCTAAGGAGGCTCTGTATCAGATTTCTGATTGGAGGGTCCTGATGAGGAAGGGACTCGGCATCCTCAGCCACCTGGGGGACCTCTGCTTGGGGTGTGGGGGGTGGAGGCACATGTTGGACAAGGACATAAAGGAAGTTAGGGAAAAGGATGTCAGAGAGGAGGGGAGGGGCATTCCGGGGCTGTAGTAAATGCCAATGGGCCATCTGGCTAGCGGACGCAGGCTCACAGGACATGGCCGGGGGAGCCCTGTTCAGGGTATAAGCTGGTTCCAGTGCTGGTCACTGCCCTTGGAAGGGTGAGCTGAGCCAGCAAAAGAGAAGCATCTCTCCGCAGGGAGGAAACAGGTTCAAGGCTGGATCCCCAGTGCTGCTCGACATTCTGGCTGTTGCCAGGCTGCATGTGGGGCCTGCCAGCTGGGCTGTTTGAATAAATGAGGCCCCGAGTGAGGCTGACCGTCTGGGGCATCTTCCTGCTGGTAGGTTGGGCCTTGGCATTGTATCCAGTGTGGATGTTAGTTTGGAAACATGGGGGAGGGAGGGAGGGGAGTGCGCCTGAGTGGCTCAGTCGGTTAAGCGTCTGACTTCAGCTCAGGTCATGATCTCACAATTCATGGGTTCGAGCCCTGGGTCGGGCTCTGTGCTGAGAGCTCAGAGCCTGGAGCCTGCTTCGGATTCTGTGTCTCCCTTTCCCTCTGCTCCTCCCCCACTCATGCTCTGTCTCTCTCTCTCTCAAAAATAAATAAACATTAACAAATTTAAAAAAAGGGAAAAGTAGAGGGAGACTATGTGTCCTTGGGTGCTTGGCCAGATGCTGTCTTGGGGTATCCAGTGTGCTTGCCGCTGTCCGAATAGCCGCGCTGCATGATGGCTCACACAGAGTTGGCTCATAGCTCCAGGGTCAGGCGTCCAAGCACCTTCCAGGCTCAGGAATTTAGGAGCTTGACAGGACGCCCCACCGAGTAATTGAAACTCATGAGTAAGAGAAATCTGATTTGTGATTACTCTCTAAATGTCACCTGCCTAATGCTTATCCATTTGTTGAGTAATTAATTACTTATGTTGCTCTGGTTTCCATGGGATCATATGAGTGTGAGGAAGGAAGGAAGGAAGGAAGAAAGAAACCAAGCTACAGGAATCAGAACATGGATGACAACAGCTCAAACCTTAACCTCTCTATCTATCCTTCCTCTTCTTATATTTATCCGAATCCAGCACAATTATTCCCTATGCTGATACTATTTAGATAGATGTTTATGTTGCAAAGGTCTTTGTTTTCCCGTGGGGGCCAGACATTTGGGCTCTTCCGTTGCTTTGAAGATACTGGACCAGTGTCTCTGGCTGTGGCTGATCTATGGCTTGTAAGTTGCCCCTCACCCTTCTTGTGCCCATGGAAGACTTTAATTGATCGCGTCATGCTTTTCTGCTGAGCCAGAACCCAGCCTTAGAGTCCTTCATGGCTCAGCAGTCCAGGCAGCCAATACCAATTGATTGGAATTGATATAGGAGATAAAAACGGTGTGCCATCTTTGATTTAATCTGTCTTTCCCTTTAGTTAATCTGATTAGGGAGAGGATGCAGAGGCTTGTCACCTTTTCCCCCTTGACCATGATGTTTGCTTCACATTAATAGAGAGCTTTGGCCTAAAGAAGAGCACAGGATGAAAAAAAAAAAAAATTGGAACTTGTGCACACACACAAGTCCAAACTTTCTCTCTCTCCGTTTCTCCTTCTCCCTTAATTCTTAACTTCCAGGGCAGCAGGAGGTAAGAAAACATGGCAAGGTGTAGGAAAGAGCCTACCAATGGGGAAAGGGGCCTAGAATTCTCAGTAGTGTCATTTCTCTCTGGATTTAAGCTAAGGAAATGGGCCAAAGCTTAGAGGAGTCCAGTGGCAGAAGGTGCCAGGCAGGAAGAAAGTAACAGGGCCACCCAGTATGAAAAACAAAAAGGAAACAAGGGTTGCCATAGTTTCCCCTTCTCGGAGTTTGGATTTTTCCAGAGTTGGCTAACTTTTGACTCCTTTAAAAGAGCGAGTCCAATTTTAAGTTAGACGCGTCTCTAGGATTGCTTCCTCATTCATTCACTCAATGCTATTTACTGAAAACCCAACTAAGGTACTGTACCAATTACTTGGGATACCTCTGTGACGAGAGACCCAGTCCTACCTTCAGGGAAACTTCCAGCAATCAGGACCCTGAAATAAACGGGTAATTGTCATGAAATATGATGAGGTCTGGAACACCAGACATGCAGCCAACTGCATGAACCATGTACACACAAGTTGGCGTTGGGCACCACCGCTTCAAACCCACCGTGCACCTCGAAATCATGGTAACAGTCATTTTTAACTCTGCCTTCAGGAGCAAAGATCAAAACACAATCAGGGAATGTGGTCTGCTGAGCTCTCCGACTTGCAATCTCTTGTTCATTCAGCAGTTAATTCATTTAATTCATTAAACACCAACCCAACCAGACATTCTTTTGCAACAAAACCTGTCTTCAGAGAATTTACAGAGAACAACCACGTTGGATTTACAGCCAAACCCCTTCTGAGCCAGAAGGGCATAAACAGGACACACAGGCCGGACCCTGGCAGCGTGGGGGGTCCAGCAAAATTCCTCTGACTTCAACCCCTCACGTTCGTACGCAGGCTTGGTCCTATGAGCAACTAGAAAGCGGGGCCTCCCAGCAGCCTGGTGAGGCTGAGAGAAGTTACCATCCCAGTGCTTTTTTGTGTGTGTGGAACAGCCCAGGCCAGGTCAACTTACAGAACTGGTTTTTGTTTTTCCTTTTAGCTCAGTGTTCACACTTACTGAAATAAGGTAATAATCCCAGTCTCTTGGTAGAAAAATCAATTTTACCTGCCAGTACAAAAATAAGAGGAAGAGCTGCAGATAAAGGAGCAGCAGAAAAGAGAATTTTATAGTTTTCCAAGAGAGGAGTCCCCAAGCCTCTTTGTAAACAATGCTGAATATTGACTAACCCCATCGAACAAAGCAGCCTCCAAGATGGCCCCCAATCATCACCGCCTCCTGCTGTTCCTGCCCTTGTGCCATCCCCTCCCACACTGGCACGTGACTGCCAAGAACCTGTTGAGCTGCTGTGGTGAATGCTCTCTCTCCTTTTCTCTCAGATGCCTCTGGGGAGGGCCCCTGCGAGGCAGTGAGCAGACTGATGAGGAAGACCACGTGGTATGGAGCCAAGGCCTCTTGCCAACCTTTGAGGGGCTGCAGCCCTGGCCAACAACAGCTTGACTGTGACCTTGGGAGAGATCCTGAGCCCAAAGTATCCTGCTAAGCTTCTATCAGATCCTCGATTCCCAGATAATAAATGCTCATTGTTTAAAGCTGCTATAGTTTGGGAATAATTTGTTACATGGCAATAGATAGCTTATACATGCCTCTTGTACTTTTTCTCCAACCTAGGACAGCCAACAACTTCTTAGTCCAAAGGAGACACCACTGTTCTCGTTTTCTCTCTCAAAACACAGTAGCAACTGAATGGGTGATTGATTTATCGCTGAACATTTTTGCACTCATCACTGATACCCTCTAATTGTGGTACATGCCCCACAGTTAGGGGAATTCTTTTATGTATTCAGTCAACAGACACGTACTGGGATCCCACTAGCCATGAACAAGGCAATGCCTTTGGCTGGGATGCAGAGATGACGAAACACATTCTCTCTCTCTCTCTCTCTCTCTCTCTCTCTCTCTCTCCATCCCTCCCTTTCTCCTTCTCTCCCTCCCTCCCTCACTCCTTCCCTCTCTCTCACAGGAGATACTACAAATGTTATTATAGCGCAGGGTAGAAGGTTTCAGATGGATCTGGGGAATTCAGAATGAGACATAGAATCTCTATCCTCAAATAGCTTGTTGACCTCTAAGTGGGGAAACCAAACTTCAAAATCAGAAACAGAGATGACACTCTCAGCCCATAGTTGGAACTTGATATTTTTATGACAACTGAATTGATGTATAGCTGCTAATTTAAGACAAAGACTAAACGCTGTGAAATTTATAGAAGTATGAAATATTTGTCATTTTCCTACTTTTTATTTTAAGTCCTCTACGTTTCAGTGAGCTACTGGAGAAAAAAAAATTCAAAGAACAAAATGAAACAAATGCAACAAAAGAAAACCCCTCGCTTTTATTCCTGGGCAAAGCCACACCTCTCTCCCCTAGCTCCCTATTGCACATAAAGAAAATTAAGCCAAATTTCTCAATTCCATAACACTCCATGGAGAACTTCCTATACTGGCTTATGCCACCCTACCGTCCAGTTGAAGGAAAGGGCTCATTGCATGTGAAATAGACCAGAACCTCACTATAATTCTGTCCTAAAAACGCATGCTATAAAAGTTCTCTTTGGCAAGGTCCTTTTGGGTCTTTGTTGAATTCAGTAATAGAAGAACTGGATTAGACGTTTTATGAGTTTCTTTTACCTCCATTCATGTTCTTGGTTTGGGCTCGTGATAGGTAGGCTACTGAAATAGAGTGCACATGGCAGAACAGGCTATCTACCCATGGTAGACCAGATGTCTTAAAACTAGGGCCATTTTTTTTTTTTAAAGATTAAATTGGACCTGTGTGGTGTGACGGCTGTTGATATTATTGTTTTTAATTAGGCAATAATTTACATTCTCATTATTACCCTTAAGCTATGGCTAAGGAGTACTTAAAAAAATTCTTAGAGAAATATTTCCCTCTACCCATGTTTCTATCAAAAATAGATAAATTTAAAAAGCAGACTTTAAGAGGCACATATTTTAAGGCAAATGGGAATTGTGAAACATTATTTTCTGGCTGCTTTACTCATTATCATCACTTGCCTGGCCCTTATAGGCATTTAAGTCTACTGTCCCAGCAACAGATCTCTAGATGGCTATTTCCCAATACTCGTGGGAATCCCTTGATCCTCAACATAGCATATAATTTCCTCCATAAAAGGAAGCCAAGGGTAGCTTAACCAGAATGCACATGTGAATAGGAAAAAGCTTAGGGGGAAGGTTGTTATGCTGTGCTGTTGACTAGGTTCACTCACTTGCTTTTGATGCTTCCCTACGTGCTGACTCTATAGTGCACACCATTCAAGGTCCTGCTTTACCCAAGCGTCCACTTACTATATCTGGAGAGCCCTGATGAACAGCCATAACTCCAGATCCTGAAGGTCTATCATGATTGAGCCCTGGTACTGTGTGCCCTTTGCCTGTTCTTGTAGCCAAATCCACCATGCTTCAATCAATAACTTATTATACATAAAAGACAAGGTTTTTTTTTCCTAAATGGAATGAATGTGATAGTGACTAGATGTATAATAAAATGCCAGTGTTTTCCAAAGGCCCCAGAAAAGTGACTTCAAATAGGAGAGAAAATGGAAGCTCAGAGAGTGCATGCCACATGACGCATTTCCAAGATTGCCCAGAAGGTCAGTCACTCAGGTCAGGACTGACTGTTTCCACATCTCACTTGGGGCAGACCCAATACTAGGTACACAGCACTCGCTGCAATGATTATAAATGGATCTGCTTAGTTCTCAAATTCTGAGTCACAAATCTTTCTTACTCACCACTCAATGAAGTTTAATATAAAGAGGGAAGAGTTAACAATGATTAAGAAAAAGGAACTGATGTTTGCCAAATCCTTACCATATGGGCCAAGCAGCATACCAGTCACTGTTCATGCCTAACCCTACCCTATGAGGCAGGAATTATTTGTCCCATCCTTTAGATAATATACGAGCCAAAAGCATTAAGAGGATTGCTCATTCTTACAGCAGTAGAGTGAAGATTTGAACCCAGGACAGGCTGGCTCTACAGTGCAATCTTCCCAGGAAAAGTGGTTATAATTCTGGTGCATTCATCTGTACTATCTACCTTTTCCATTTCCTAGGACTTTCTCATCTGTCTGCTTCCCATTTTCTGTCCCTCATTCATCTTTCAAGACCAAGATCAATTCTGCCTTCTAGTGAAACTTCACTGAAGTATCAGCCACTTTGGCATCTCCTTTCTCCAACCATTTCTACCCTTGAAGATGCTCCCATTTTATAAATGTCTGTTCTACATACCGCAGCACTTTATTATATTGGTAGAAAATGCTGTAATATATACCACTTATTTTTTAATCATCCTGTGTTTGACACTGTGTCTCTTCAGCTCCTTGCATGCAGATTTATTTTATTTTTGTTCTCTAATTTTTAAAATTTAAATTCAAGTTCGTTAGTGTGTAGTGTAGTATTGGTTTCAGGTGTAGAATTTGGCAATTCATCACTTATATACAAAACCCAGTGCTCATCCCAGCAAGTACCCATTTTAATGCCCATCACCTGTTTACCCCATCCCCCCCCCCGCACCTCCCTTCCATCAACCCTCAGTTTGTTCTCTGTATTTAAGAATGTCCTCTTTAATGTGTGTTTGTGGTGTGTGTGTGCGCGCATGCGTGGGTGTTGACGTTCCAGAAAACATTCTCCCTTCTTGCAGCAGCCCAGTTTCCCTTTGGGGAATTACCAATGCCTCATTATGCATGGTCTTGGAGAGAAGAGAATTACAGATAATGACCACGCGTGAAGGAAAGTGAAGAGGCCAGATTTTCCTTTTAGGCAGCCCAGTACAGCCAGAAGTGAACAAGTGGCATGTGCTCAGCCAATTGGTGTCTCTTTTTTGGGGACCTAAGCTCTAACTGGTGTCCACTTATCACCATGGAGTGATGCCCATCAGTCTGCTCTGCTGTAAGTCCAGGCCTGGGCTTTCTTCTCGCTGATCCTCAATGTGACCTTGGATCTAGCTCTATTCTAGGCAGACCTCGTCCTCTGACCTCCCACCAGTTCTGCAGGCATTGAGACATTCTGAAAACTTCCTCCTTGGTTTCTTTTGTTTAGCTTGTTTGTAACCATATGCTGTCACAGAAACTAAGCCCTGGGCTGGGTTCAGATAAGCAGTGTAAGGATAAATTCCTGCTGATTGCCTTTTTGAGGTATTAATATAATTTCCACCCAACATATGTGATGAATAATGGGTATTTGACTCCATTTCAGAGCCTAAGCTTCTGAGGGGGCTGGAACTATGTGTTGAATAACAATTGGGTGTTCTCCAAACAGCCAACTTCCTCCTTCTCCGTCTGTCCTCTGCAAATCCAAATGGCTTACCCTGCTTTCTCCATACTTGGTGCCTGGAGTGAGCACTATGTTAAAGAGTGGCGATAGAGGTCACATCTCCTACTCTCCACCTTTATCACAATGGCACGGCCACACAGCATTTCTGGTTATGTCAGGTGCCTGTGTTAGTTTATCATGAAATTGCATCCCATCCCTCAAATCAGCCAGAGGTGGAGAAAACAGAAGTTAAATGTGAAGCAAAAGGGCTAGAGAAAAGCCAGGACAGGCAAGGCCAGGTGTGGATGGATGGCAGGCCAAGGGCGGCTGCAGGTGGGGGTGTGCTACTCTCCCCAGCATCTCCAGGAGCATGCTGTGTCTTAGCTTTGCATGAGAGTACTTGTCTGGGAACAGCAAATTGGAGCCCTGAGTTAGAGCCAGGCACAAAACAACAAGCTTCTCCCCAGAGAGGTCATTAAGAGTTAACCTGGACAAAATTCTCTTTATCACAATTTCACTTGAAACTGGGACTGTATGCTATCATTTTTCTCAAACTTAGAGTCAGAGGGGGCTCATTAAACTCACTTACATATTCTCCAAGTGTATCGGAAATAATGGAGATGAGGTCAGGCAGGAATCATCTCTTAGCAGCAACCCAAAACTTCGAGAAGCAGCAGACTGGATGGTCCCTGATCTTGCAAACATCCCTTGTTTTCAGGAACTATTGGTTGAAGACCACAAAATTCAAAGTTCAGCCCTTATCTCAAATGAAATTCTTCAAATAACCCTGAAGGGAATTCTAGTTTTGCTTGTTCTCTAACCCTCAGATAACACATTATGCTACCCTCTTAAAAATCCAATTTTGCAGAGTTTCATTTAGAACAAGAGCCCCGACCCACACCTCCATCCCAATTAGGAACTTCTCAGTACAAGCACATCATGTATGTTATGAGGCTGATAGTGGGAAAACTCCTATTGATCCACACTTTGATCTTTGTCTCTAGGAAACAATACAACTAAAGACAAGGGGTCGATGTTGGATAGGGTGATGGGTCCAGGGCTGCCACTTAGGTAACTCATGGGTCAGGTAACCTGGTCATGAAGCTAACCCAGACGAAAATAGAGACAAGATGGGGAGGGACCAACTCTTCATGGCATGGCTTCTGATCCTGAGTCCAGCTGTCCCTGAAGCCCATCACCCTTGAACTTTCCAGTTATGAGAGCCAGTTAGTCCCTCTTGGTTTATGCCCATCCAAGTTAGATTTCTGTCACTTTATAACTCATGTAGTCACCATCATTGGAGTGGATCATGGGTCAGATCAGGACCCAAAAAGCCTCCAATATAGACCAGTTTCTGCCACTGGGACCCACCTTAGGCCAGCTTCTTCTCTGGATCTCAATTTCCCCATCTGTATAATGATGGGGTTGGGTGAAATGCCAGTATGGCATTCTAGTTTCTGCCAGAATTTTTTTAAGTTTATTTTTTTGAGATAGAGACAGCACAAGTGGGGGAGGGACTGAGAGAGAGAGAAAGAGAGAGAATCCCAAGCAGACTTTGTGCTGCCAGCACAGAGCCCAATGCGGGACTAGAACTCACAGAACCCTGAGATCATGAACTGAGATGAAACCAAGAGTCAAATGTTTAACTGGCTGAGTCACTCAGGTGCCCCTGGAATTTCTTTAGCATTCCAGTTCTTAAGTTCTGTGATGAGGGGCAGAAGTGTGACCTTGTCTGTCAGCCACCTGTGAATGAAATAGGAAGTGAAAAGAAAAAAAAGAAGTGCTCATGTGCATAGGGCAGAAAAGGGGAGGAAATCAGCCATTGCATTTAGGTGAGGGGATGGTAAGGCCACCTGCTGGCCTTAGTGGTGGCCTCCATCAGCCCTGAATTGGAGCCCTCTGCCACTGTTGTCACCTGCTGTCCTGCGCAGGGCTACTCCTGTGCCAGCAATCATTTACTTCCTCTCTGGGGCTGGTGTGAAGTCCAGAGTCATTGGGAGGCTGAGAGGTGACTCAAGTCCAGGACATGTGTTTGATAGGTTTGCTAGGACAGCAGTGTCCACAGCTTTTTCCCTGGCTTCTTTTTGTGTTTTGAAGAAGGAAGACTGCAGAACTATAGCCTGAATGACCACATAGACACTGAAGATTCACCTTGATGGTAGAGGATGCGTTGTCGGTCTCTCCCAATTAACACCTGACCGAGGAAGTATCAGAACACATCCCCTTTTGATTACCTCTCCTCTCCCTCTTGGTCTCTGCCACCTCTCCATCCCATGAGTGTAGGGAAAGGAAAGTCTGGTTCTTTACACCCTAGGCTTTGGACTAAAAAGATCTCAAGTCATGTCCCTCTGCGATCACTTACCAACGGTATAGCTTTGAACTAGTGACGAAACTCCTGTGGGTCCAGGTATCCTCTTCTGTAAAATGGACCTACAGTATTGATGGACTGTTATATTGCTGGGGGCAATGCTCAAAGTGCTGAGCACAGATCTTAGCACCTCACTATCATTTAATCAATGCCACCAGGGCTTTCTGAGAATGATCTAATCACAGTTTGTCTTCTGGAAATGCTTCTGAATGGGTATTGTGCTTACTCACTTTCCAAGCTCAAATCCCAAGTCCTTGATTTGTCCTGTTACCCAGCTCAACTCAGCTGGTCCTCCATTCCAGGTTTTGGTATAACGTGGTGGTGACAGAGAGGGGTTCTAATTTCTCCTGATCTACTTTCTAGCTGGATGATCCTGGGAAAGTTATTTAATTTCTTTTAGCCTTTTAAAAAAATGTTTATTTATTTTTGAGAGAGAGAGAGACAGAGTGTCAGTGGGGGGTGAGCAGAGGGAGAGGGAGACACAGAATTCGAAGCAGGCTCCAGTGCTGACAGCTCAGAGCCTGATGGGGGGCTGGAACCCATAGACCATGAGACTATGACCTGAGCCTAAGTCAGATGCTCAACTGACTGAGCCACCCAGGCACCCCTTCAGCTGCAAAATGCAGACATAGTCCACCCTGCAGTGGTGTTGTGAGATCTGACCTGTATCTAAGGTACTCAGGACAGTGCCCGCTCCTGAAATGAAAGACCTGAGCTGAATTCCAGAGCCAGGATCTGGGCCTTACAATGACCAGCTATCGCCTGTAAATATGGCAGATAAAAATGAAAAGTGAAGGAAAAATTAAAAAAAAAGTGAAGAGTGGACATTCTACAGGTGCAGAAAAAGTTATAACACAAAGGAAAAAAAATTCTAAATGTGTAGGTTGCTGAAATGTGGTAGAAACACAGTATCCTGAAAATGACCTGAAAAAATGATTGGTCTCCACTAGGCGGCCAAGGACCATTGGCTTTAGAAGCATCAAAAAACACTTCCATGTTTTCCCATGGAGAGCAGTTTTCCTGCTGAAGGACACAAGGGTTGGAGAGGGGGAGACTTACCCAGGAGGCAGAGTCTCTAAACCCAAGCAATCCCACAGGACAGGCCAACTCGCCAACAACGATGGTTGACTCATTTTCACAAGGCTGTAGAGAAACCCCCTCTAGATCAGGCCTCCCCCAGATGAAGATCTGGAGGCCTCCAGCCCAGAGATCAAGGGGAAAAGGAATCCATAGGTTTTGAGTGTGTTGGATGGGGATGAAAGACATTTGAAGTAAGGTAGGTGATGAAGCCACCATGATTGGCTTCACCATTTCCTGCCATTTTCCCTTGATGGCTGGCACACACCATAATTACCCCCTGCACTGGAACTTTCTCTACACTGAGCTTGAGTTCCTATACACTGGAGGATCCTGAATACATAGGGGACCAACTAGCATCATGCGGAGGCCAAAATCAAAGTATGTCTATCCACTGTTCTCTCTCAGATACCACTGAGTCTTGGCCATGGTCATGGGCAATGAAAATCCCAGTGTGAATTGCTACAGATGGTCTCTGGAAAGATCACTTGGCCAGGAATACCATATCTGAGCTGGGATTAGATTGTTTCCTAAATTGTGTGTGTGTGTAGCTGACGCCTACATCAGCACTCACCATTCCAGTATGTGTCAACCACTCCTTGTTGGAAACACATATGACTGTTGGGCCCAAGAGCTTTCTCATGGCTGGCAGAACTCTGGGAGCCTTAGTTAAAGACAGATGAACACCTCAGCCTGGAGTCAGCTGGGACAATGCTGAGATCTGCGTCTACACTGCCTACCAGTGCTCCCCAGGGAGACTGAGCCTCAGTGGTCTCACTGTGAAACCTGATTCCACACATTCTCTTCATTGAATGCCTTCCCTTAGCTGCCGCATTTCCACGCCCCAGCCAGAGCTTCCCGGGACCACTGTCCACTCTGTCTGCTCACTGCCACAACAGACCACCACGGGCTGGGGCTTGAAGCACAGGGTTTGTCGTCTCATGGTTCTGGAGGCTGGAAACCTGAGCTTGAGCTAACAGAGGGTTGTTTCCTCCGGAGGGCTGGTGGGAAGACTGTATCCCAGACCTCTCTCCCAGCTCTGGGAGGTTGCTGGCAATCTTAGGCTTGTAGATGCATGATCTTGATCTCTGCTTTGATGTTCACGTGCTGCTCTCCCTGTGTGCACGTGTGTCTGTCTCCAAATCCCCCGCTTCATAGAAGGACACCAGTCATTCTGGATTAGGGCCCACACTATGACCTCATTTTAACTCGATTACCTCTGTGAAGACACTAGACCAGGTAAGGTCTCATTCTGAGCTATTGGGGGTTAGGGCTTCAACACAGTTCAACCCATGGTCTATCCAAATAAGTGGTCTGCATTCAAGCCCTTGATTCAGGGTCTATTTTCAGGGTACCCCAAAGGGAGACATTAGGCATAAGGCCAGTGGTATCATGTATAAGCTTTTGGACTCCTATTTGAAAGTGGGGCACATGAGATCTTGGTCACAGAACACAGTCAGATTCTGAGGCCATGCAGGAACCTCACACACTCCGGGAGAACAGACCTGAGCTGAAGAGTCTGGTTCTCCGAGACATCCCTGTAAACTGCACTCGGCGTCAACTAAGCAGATTAAATGATCAGGAAAGGTGATTTTTTGAACTTTGAGAACTAGATCTTTAATTCCTTTCAACTTTAATTTGGAAAACTCGAGACAGGAACCAGAATAGGAAATGGATTTCCATCCTTGAGCACAGCAGGGCTTTGTAATTAATTTAACTGATATGCTGCTCTTTCCATTTAAACACTTCTGGGAGCAGATGTTGAACTACCCAGCAGGACTCCCAAGGCGTCCGCTGATCTCGGGGTTTGGTGTTGAGGATGTGTTGGCTGGGCTGTTGGGCTGTTCTGATAGAGCTGATTTTTTTTTTTTTTTGTCTAAAGAGGCACCCACAGATCTGGCTGGCCATGGGCTTAAGATTTCAACCCAACAGGGGCGCCTGGGTGGTTCAGTCGGTTGAGCATCTGACTTCAGCTCAGGTTATGATATCATTGTTTGTAAGTTCGAGCCCCGCATTGGGCTCTGTGCTAACAGCTACCTCAGAGCCTGGAGACTGATTCAGATCCTGGGTCACCCTCTTTCTGCCCCTCCCCGCTCACGCTCTGTGTGTTTCTCTTTCAAAAATAAATCAACATTAAAAAAATTTTTTTAAATATTTCAACCCAACAGACTAAGGGAGACGCAGGCTGGAGAGTTTTTTGGTGGAGAGCAGATTCACTGTGCCTACTTGTCAGTAGGCTCTGAACTTGGAGAGGGAATTAAGAGGTGAACTCACTCCAGAAAGCCTCAAGTGTAGGCACTGAGGTCAGAGGGCAGAGTAGGGATTGGATCTGTATCTCTCTCAGGTTTACATTGGGGCTTTGGGAGGAGGCACAACTGCTAAATGGTGAAGTTCAGAATGAGCACATCAGCACAGACATTTGAAGAATTGAGTATTTTAATAGCCATCACCAAAGAAGTAGACACATGGTGCACTTTCACCGGAAGCTTCACTTCCTTACAACACTTGAAGATTTCAGGAGGAAAAATTCTCTTCTTCCCTCCCTTGTCAGGAAAGTCTCGACCAATTGTAGCTTATTTTCATTAAAATTATGAATTTCATTGATTTTTGAGATGGGAGAAGAGGTGGGAAAGTGAGTCCAAGAAACCACAGGGTAAGGATCATTGTTCCAATGGATTTTGACCTCATTTTCCTTAAGGGGTCTATATCCTATAAAGTGGTTTTCACCAGAAACCTTTGCAATTCAAAGTTTGCGAGTTACTTCGTGTCTGTACCACACACCATGAACCCTGCCAAAGAACTCAACTATTAAGCTCCAGGTATACTTAGAAAGAAAAATTATGCTCTGCAGTTAGCAAAGGAGTTAGGGTGACTAGGCTCCCTCGGTTTTACAACTTTCAATGTACCTGTTGAGCAAAATCTTAGGATTTCTTGGGCGGGGACTGTGCTTCCTTATTTAAAAAAGGGTTTTGACACTCGAAGGACAGTTGAAGCCCAGGGAACTCCTCTATCTGAAGGGCAGGAAACGGGATCATCTCTGCTGTAAAATTAGACAAATACAGCACAGTTGACTACAGGAAGACCACAGGATGTAATTAGAATTCTAACAAGGGCAGAACAATGTGTGGGTCATGGGAATAAACAAGGCACTGTCAATGCCTTCACATCCCCGTGGGGGGGCGGGGCTCACAGGGAATGAGTCGCTGGGGATTAGCTTCCAGAATCGAGAAGACCAGTTCTCTTCCATTAGTGACATCTCGACTTATCTCCCCATTTCAGCCGATGCCACAATCACACTCGGTCAGAGCCCCAGAGAGCGGCAGTGGATAGGGCTCCTGTTAGAATGATTTCCATTTGCAAGTGGGATGGCTTGCTCCTGATTTATTTCATTCATTTGCAAAGCTCCACCCTTTATCTCTGGATGTGTCTTGTGTCTTATCTTCCAAGAGAGCCCCCCCTGGCCCATGGAAGGTAGCCTGCTGGCTGAAACTTAATTAGGCAGCTTTTGAAGTTCCCTGACCCTCTGGCATCCAGCCACTATCTCATTGTGCAGAAATCCCTCAGGGAGCAGTGGGGGGAGGGGAGTAATCGTGAGGGGCTAGAGATGTATTTTTGATTTACAAAACAAAACAATACAAAATGCAACCCACCTTTTATTATATTACCTGGAAAGCCCAGGTCACCTTTGGCAAAACCAAAACATGTCAGGGTTGCAAGGAATCTTAAAGGTTATATGATTTAAGGGTTCGGGGTGCTGGGAGAAGGAAAGGAAGATGGGGGACCAGACGGAGGCTTGGCTGATTGGCCGAGTTCACCCTGGGTAACCAGATAGCTCAACAGCTCCCTGGTCCCTCAAATGGGATGCTGGGGAAAAGAAAACAAAGGAGGTTTCCAAGGGAGGGGGAATCTACAAAAGCCGCACGTGGCCAGAAAGCCCGTGTCCCTTCACCTGGGCTGTTGCTATAGTGCTGAGCTGCCACAAGGTGGCGATGAGAAAGACCACGGTTGCTTTTATTTAAAAAAACAAAAGTTCTCGTGGTGTTCAAGTTTAGGTACCGGATGTATGAAATCAGGTGGGCGGGCATAGCGTGGTGTCCTACCCACAAAGTCTGGGTTCCCGATGCAAAGAGCAGAAAGAGTCTTCTTTCTTCTGAAGCACACCAGAAACGAAGTCCAGGCCTGGCGAGCCTCCGGGGGACTGCCGCCTGACTGGGGAGCCTTTGGGTTCTCTGGTGCCTCTCTGCCCCCCTCACTCTCACCCGGCCAGCTGAGCCGCAGCAAGCTCAGCGTCTGAGGGTGTGCTGCTCAGTACCCAGACCTACTAGGTGCGGAGGGCTAGCTGCAACGTCTTACAAAC
>NC_043707.1:131736702-131737969 GCF_006229205.1 Suricata suricatta
CTTCGACTCAGGTCACGATCTCTCAGTCCGTGGGTCTGAGTCCTGTATCAGGCTCTGTGCTGACAGCTCGGAGCCTGGAACCTACTTCTGATCCTGTCTCTGTCTCTGTCTCTCTGTCTCTCAAAAATAAATAAAAACATTTAAAATTTTTTAAAAAAGTAAATCTGTTACCCTGTCAGAACGATCTGGCTTCCCTGGCAAGCCTCTGGGGGGAAAATGCACATTCCTCACATCACCTTGACTTTCAAAAGCCTCTCCTGGCACGAGGGTGATGTTCTGTGTGATGGAGACCCCCCAAACTCCTCCCACCAAAAACCACCTGAGTGAGATCTCCAGTCCTCCGTGGCTGTGAGAGGAGATGCAGAACTTTCCACTGACGGCCGGAGACGGCTTTGGTGGAGAGAAGTTCTCTCCTGTGGGCATGACATGCTGGACGTGTTCTGCTGTCTCCTCACTTCCACACTGGACCGTCAGCCCCTATTCATGCATCTGTCTCCTGTGTTCAGCTCATGGCTCCTCCAGCAGGAACCCCACCCTACCACGTCCAGAACCTCTGAGGCCTGACACCGTGTAGGACACTTAGGAGGCGTCAAAAAGTGGAAGGACCACTTCGACACCATCACAAGCAGCTACGGAATTTGTGGGGCCCAGCGCAGAGTGGAGATATAGGGCCCCTGGGTCAGACATTATTCAGAATTTCAGATTGATGGGAGCAGAGCATTAAAACCAAGCTTGGGGGCCCCCTGCACACCAGACTGAGGGTCGACATGTGTCATGCATCCATGAATGGGTCCCGGTCTCCGTTGATGTTCTGTGAGTTCCTAGGCCACCCGCACCTGTAGGGGTGGGGGCCCCGGCACCAGAGCTCCAATAGCATAAAAGCCGCCTTTGAGGCAAAGAGTAGTCCACACGAGGTTCTTGAGGGCTGGTCTCCTTCCTCTTTCTTGTGCTGTCTTGCCCAACTGCCCACGGCCTCCTGGGCCCCAGAGGCCTGCGTCCATCTCACTGGGGGCAGAGTAAGTAGCCCGTTGGGTTGTCACGGTCTGTTTGGTTCTCTGTGCCCCTGATGGACCGAGAGGTCTTGGAGGACAAGGATCAGGCCTGTGAATCCCCAGGGACTTGAACAGGACGGAATATTTTTAACTCTTAATTGATGTTTGTTTAAATGACTGGAGGATAAATTAATAAGTCCAGATGGCAATGCTGGCTTCTTATGACTTGTGATAGGATTTTTCAGACTCTCTTCGAATTAACTTTTCATGAGAAC
>NC_043707.1:131738069-131788434 GCF_006229205.1 Suricata suricatta
CACTGTCAGTGCAGAGCCCGACATAGGGCTCGATCTCACGAACTGTGAGATAATCAGCTGAGCTGAAATCAAGAATCAGATGGACACTCAACTGAATGAGCCACCCTGGAGCCATTATTGACTTTCTTCCCTGGTCATTGTTTTTTCTTTTTCTAGTTTATTTATTCTGAGAGTGTGTGGGGGAGGGGCAAACAGAGAGGGAGGAAGAGAGTGCCAAACTGTGCTGTCAGTGCAGAGATCCCTACTTGGGGCTCGATCTCAGGAACCAGGAGATCATGACCTGAGCTGAAATCGAGAGGCTGATGCTCAATTGACTGAGCCCCCCCCAGGCGCCCCCTTCTCCAGGTAATTCCTAAACACACGGACATTTGGGAAGCTTCCTAGGAGCCTTGAGTGGGGCAGCAGACTACTGAAGTCTACTAGCTGGGCACTGATGGCTATTGCTCTCTCTGAAACACTCAGCCCTCCAAGAGGCCCTAGCGGGGGATGTCAGGATCGAAATCCTCCTGCCAGCAAGGAAGTGGCAGTCTCTGTGTGGAAACGACACGCGCACACAGGCACACAGCACAGAGGACGCAGAGCTGAGCTCCCGGCAATGTGAGTGCTGCAGGCCAGCGTGCTTCGGACTGATGGTCCTGGAACTTTTGGGGTCCATGAAGATTCCCCAGGGCCATCAGGGGACCCAAGAAGTGGCAGGCTTCCCACATGCCACCAATGTAGCTCTCCTTACAGGTGTCCCCTGGACCTCCTGCGTAAGATCTCACTTGAGAGTGTTGTGCAGTTAACAAGACATTTTAATCCGTGAATATTCGTTTTTGAATATTTAATTTTGAGAGAGCGAGTGGGGGAGGAGCAGAGAGAGAGGGAGACACAATATCCCAAGCAGGCTCCGAGCTGTCAGCACAGAGCCCGACGTGGGGCTTGAACTCACAGACCATGAGATCATGACCTGAGCTCAAGTCTGATGCTCAGCCGACTGAGCGGTCGCCCCTAGTCAGCGAATACTCTAAGAGTGCAGGCAAGGAGGTGGGGCAGCTCCGGTGGCCCGAGAAGAAGTACGAGAATTGGCTCCAGGCCTGGCAGGATCCTCTGTCACCCTCAGTGTGGAATCCGGCTCATCCATCCACATCCCCATGGTCTCAGAGCCTTGCTCCTTCTCCTCACAGGGCCCTCACCACCTGCTGCTTCCATTCATTTTATTCCCCCCCTTCGTGCTGTCCTCCCCGCCCCCCCCCGCCCCCGTCTCTGGGTAGCTGGTCCTTCTCTCCCTCAGACAGGCTTCCTTGCCCTCATTCTCCAAATGCAGCCCCCACCCCGCCGTCCTTGTCCTCCGTCACGGCGCTCCCATCTTAGCACCCCCTGCACGCCCTTCTCATTGGCCTGTTCACGTCTGTCTTGTGAAGCAAAATGTCAGCTCCCCGAGGGGAGAGATTCTTGCCTGCCTGGTCACTGCTGTGTCCCCAGCACCCAACACCGGGCCTGGTGTAAGCGGGCTCTCTCATTATCTGCTGAATGACGGATGAGTGTGGTTAGACAGGCGGCAGATGGCATCCCAGGGGGAAGAGACACACATAAGTGTGTTCAAAGAGGGTCACAGCAGACAGTGGGCCAGACTTCACTGATTTAGGTCTTTGAACAAATATTTAGTGAGCACCTTTTGGGTGCCAGACTCTTCAAGGTGCTGGAGACCCAGCAGTGGACTAGAGAAAGAAAGATCTCCAATCTAGGGGACGTGGGGGGAACAGATATAAAACAATAGAGCTAATAAATAAATTATGCAACCTGTTGACAGGTGGGAAGTATTGTGGGTATGAAAAAGCGGAGTAAGGCAAGGGAGACGGGGAGGAGATGTGGGGGAGGGCAGGATGTAGGGACCAGTGGTGCAGATTTCCAGGAAGGACCCTCCAGGCAGAAGGGACAGAGAAGAGAGCAGCACTGAGCCTGGAGGTTTTGAGGAACAAACAGTAAGAGGCCAAAGTAGCTGGAATGGGGTGGGTGTGGGGTCAGGCAATAGGGGAACAGGGCCTTGTACCTCTACCCGGTTCAGCATCATAGCCACAAGGGACAGGGGGTTATTTAAATTTAAGTAAATTGAAATGAAATATAGGGCACCTGGGTGGCTCAATCGATAAAATGTCCAGCTTCGGCTCAGATCATCATCTTGTGGTCCGTGGATTCAAGCCCCACGTCGGGCTCTGTGCTGACAGCTCAGAGCCTGGAGCCTGCTTCAGATTCTGTGTCTCCCTCTCTCTCTCTGTCCCTTCCCTATTTGTGCACTCTCTCAAAAATAAAATAAAACATTTAAAAAAAAATTGAAATAAACTTTAAGCTATAGCTCCTCAGTCTCCCTGGCCACATTTCACGTACGCAAAAGCCACGCGTGGCCAGTGGCTAACAGGACCTTCCAGCTGTAGAACGGTCCCATCACTGCGGGAAGTTGCCAGCACGGTGGCAGATGTTAGCTCGCTCTAAGTGCGGTGGGCGGCCGTGCAGGCTTTGAGCAGAGGAGGGGCGTTCTGGCTTCTGTGTTGAGGACAGAGTCTAGGTGGGTAGAGACAGGGAGCTCAGTTAGGAGGCTGTTGGGGCGACAGAGGCAAGATCGAACAGCGGTGGCTCAGGGCAGCGCAGTAGCAGAGGGTGTGGTCGGAGACTCAATACTTTTTGTGCGCAGCCAAGAAAACGTACTGACAGATTGGATATGGGGCATGAAAAGAAAAAAGAGGGGTCAAGGTCACAGCCTACGTGCTTGAGGATGAGGGTGCCATCTTCTGAGTGGGGGAAGGCTGTGGGACAGAGCGGGCTCGGATGCGGAGGCGAACCAGGAGCTTCGTTTGGGATGTCTGGGGTTTGTGATGCCTCTCAGACATCCAAATTGGGTGTATGGAGTTCAGGAGAACATTCTAGACCGGATATATACATTTGCCAGGACATGGATGGTGATAGAGAGCCAGGACTGGGCCAGTCCACCAAGGGAGTGGCAGCGGAAGACCTCGCAGGAGAGAGTAGAGGGCTTGGCAGCACGGACGGCCTCTGTGGGGACCCGGCAGGTGCTGGAGGAAGGCTCCGTGGTGTGCGGAATCTTCTGCTTTCTGCGACCAGCCGTGGAGAACTTTGCAAGGTTTCCAGCACCGTCACAAACCAGCCCGGACTCCTATCACAACTTCTCATTCATTTCACAAGGTTAAGAGAGTATCTCGTGCGGGGGAGAAGCTGAAGTCCTTTCAGAGGCGAAGCCCCACGTGACTGGCTCCCCCAGAACTTTCACTTCCCTCCTGTGAACTCTGAATACGCCCTGAATATGCTCTGACCTGTGCTCCAACCGCACCCCGGCCTCTGTGCACCTCCTCAAACACAGGCCTCCCTGGCACGGGGGCTCGGCACGGGCTGCTCCCTCCACCTGGGGTGCTCCTGGCTCACTTCCTCACCTCCTCCAGAACCTCTCCTGACCGCCCCTCACTCCCCAGCCCCTCTCACTCTGCTTCATCTTTCCCCGTATGACCTGTCCCCTTCCATCTGGCACACTAAATATCTTTATTTATCGGTCCACTCTCGCCACTTTCTAGAAGGTCAGCCCTCCACGGCAGGGATTTTGTCTGGCTTCATTTTGCCCACCGAGTTGTGTTCAGCATGGGACACAGAGCCCAGCACACAGTGGGCACACGGTGGGCACTCGGTGAGTACCCTTGTGGACTAAATCAGCCTGAGTGTGCCCGTAGGTCCGCAATCGAGAGCATCCACAAAGGATCAACACAGAGAAGCAGAGTGCACTGCGTTTCTCCATTTTTTTCTTCTCAGCCTCAGAAAAATAGAGACTTTCCCACTTCTCTGAGTGTTTAACTGGGCGGCAGGGGCGGGGGAGGAGGGGAAGGGAATGAAAAGAGCGACAGAAAACCAGGAGGGAATGTGGGCTAAGAGCTAAGTTGTTGATTTCAGAACTACAGTCATGCCACCACCTTTCAGGGGATGCGAGGAAATGAGAACACGTCATCCCACGTCCAGAGGTGACAGCAGCGGCTCCCCCACAGGTCTCCTCCTCCTCTCCCCCTCCCCTTCCTTTCTGCTGTCACTTCAAACGCTGCCCTCATTGACTTTTCTTAAATCGCCGGGGTAGGGCTGTGCGGGAGGAAGGCATGAAGGTTGCCTTTGAACACTGGCCCAGCAGCGAGCTGCCTGCACACATTTCTCAGCAGGAGAAGCATCCGGCTTCTCATGTCCGGCCTGGGGTGGTGGGGTGGGGCTGCAGGGCGCTGAGTTCAAGGCAGGTGCTCTACTCTGGTACGGACCCTGGGGGGCAGGGCAGGGGGAGGGGGAGCGGCTGTTTGGCAGTGCGCCCTCCTCCGCTTTCTTTTTAAAAAAAAAAAATGACAGCCAATTGATCGCGTTGGGAAAATTGGACAATTATTTGTACAATGTCTTGTTCCTGACGGCCAGGGGCGAGGCGAGAAAGAGAGAACAAAGATGCGGGCCTTCCTGGCCAAATTCTCCTCGTCCGGCAGAAGCATCCTTTCTCGTGATTGCTCAAAATTGCTCGCTGGCCTCAGCGAGGGCGTTAAAGGGAAGCCGAGGCCTTGAAACGTGCACGTTTCACCGGCTTTGTTCTGAAAATGATCCTCATCACTGTAAATATGCTCCAGTTTTAGGAGTTAAGGAGCAGTAATAGACTGGTAGCAGGCTGGAGCGCCCGGGCTGCGGGCCGGGGGCTGTGAGTGGGATGCCTCTGAGCAAGGAGGGGAGTGATTCTCGGATCATAAGCTGACAAGGTTTTATCTCAAAGAGACGCCTGGCCCTCTGACTCACCGAATTCCCATGCAAGCTCTAACTGGGACGCACCAAGGGAACATGAGTGTTTTCCGAACCTGCTTCATGGAGGAGGAGAATGAGACACACTTTTTATCAAATTCCACCCCCTTCCCCTCCCAAGGGACAAAAGGTCTTGATTCCGGGTAGTTGGGGAAGAAGGTAAAGTGTCAGGCAGGGAAAGAGCGCTGAAAAATCATGACGATCAAATCGAATTAGGAACGACCAGGCGTGCTGGCGATGCCCGTGCATGGCGTCCTGGTTGAGACGTGGACTCTGGAGTCAGACACACGTGAGTTACATCCTGCTTCCACACCTGGCCGGGGGTCCAGCCTCAGGCAAGTGAGTTAACATCCCAGGGCTTTGACGGTCCTTTCTGTAAAATGGGTCTAATCATAGTACCCACCTCTCAGGACTGGTTTAAGATCTAAACATGCATGAGTATGAGGCACAAAGAAAGCGCTCACTTACTGCTGGCTGCCCCACCCCCCACGCCACCACCATCTAACTGAATCTTGCCGGCACTACTTACCGCCCTAGTGACTCCAGGTAGGACATCTCGGTACGTGTATCTGTGCGTTCGTTCCCTCATTCATAAAATGGGGACCACCATCATATTTGGCTCATGTGAAATGAAATAATTTGTGTTGAGGATGTGACTCAGTGGCTGTAGGCCCAATGTCCCCTCAATGTCCCAACAGTGTCCCATTGTTTTCAGGCGCTGCCACTATCCCCACTCTGAGATCAGGCAGCTGGGGCAAAAGCGCTTGCTGAAAGTCAAAGACGAAAATGGGGCGCTTAGCTACAACCCTAGGCCGTGTGCTCCCACAGCAGCCCCAGAGACCAGGATCTGGGTGCAAGGGGGGCGCAGCAAGAAGTGCTGGAGATGGGGAGGAGGGGAGGAAGCCAGGAGAGTCTACTGCGGAACAGGACGTCACTGCAGGCCAGGGGTCCAGTTCTGCCAGGAGACTCTGGGAGACGGCGTGTCACACCTCTGAGCTGTCCCTCGACAGTGTCAAGGAAGCTGGGGTATTTATTCTGCTTCTGGCATTTGCCATGGCCATGGTTCTGGAGACTGGGAGTCTGAGATCAGGGTCCCGGGCAGGGCTGGGCGCAGTGAGGGCTCTCTCGCTGGCTTGCAGACGGCCACCACCTTGCTGTGTCCTCCCTCACATGGCCTTTCCTTGCGCATGTGTGTGAAGAGAGAGAGATCTCGGGTCTCTTCTTACAAGGGCACTAATCCTGTCATGGGGGCCCCACCCTCATCTAACCCTAATCAGACGAGATCGGGTGTGTTCAGGGCAGTATGGCCATAGACTCATCTAACCCTAATCAAAGACCCCACCTCCAAATAGCATCACACTGGGGTTGGGAGGGGTGAGGGCCTCAGCATATGAATTTTGGGAGACACAAACATTTAGTCTATAACTGCCAACTCCGTATACAAGGAGCCACATGGATGAATCTCAAACACTATTTTGCCTGGTGACAGTGGGCACAAAGAGTGCATGCTCTGTTTTCAAATGAATTTCTAGGTCAGGCAAATCTATGATGATAAATACCAGAAAGGGGATGGGCCCTATGGCGGCTGGATATTGACTGGAAAGGAGCCTGAGGGAACTTTCTGGGAAGGTGGAAGTGTTATAGATCATGACTGGGGGGAATGGTCCCGCGGGTGTAGACGTGTTTGAAGCTCACTGAACTGTGCGATCTAAGTGAGTTCTACCTCCACAGAGGTAGGGGAGGAGTGCTGTGAGGTTCAGAGAGAACAGAGACTTTGTGTCTATGTGTGTGTGTGTGTGTACATGTGTGCATGCATGTGTTTATGTGCACACATCTATGTGTGTACATGCACATGTATGTATGCAAGTACACACATGTTTGTTTGTATATGTGTATATATTTGCATGTGTGTGTGAGAATGCATGTGTATGAATGTGTATATGTATATGTACATACATTGTGTGTATGTGTGTGCACATACGTGAGTGCATGTATGTGTGTACATATACGTACGTATATACATGCATGCATATGTGTACATGTGAGTGCATGTATATGTGCATGCATTGTGTGTGCATGTATGTGTGTATGTGTGAGCATGCGTATACGTGCAGGCATATGTGTATACATGTGAGTGTGCATATGTGTGTACGTGTGTGCATGCATGTCTGCATGTGTGTGCACATGTATGTGAGCATGCATGTGTATAAATATATATGTGTGTATGAATGTATGTGTGCATGTATATGAGTGTGTGTATGTGTGTGTATGCGTGTCCATATGTGTGTGAGTGCATGCACGTGTATGTATGTGTGCATGTATGTGTGCATACATTTGGGTGTGTGTGTATGTGAGTGCATATATATGTATGTATATAAGCTTGTGGATATTGTGTGCATATATGTGCATGTACATGTGTGTATATGTGAGTGCATGTACACATGCAGGCATTATCTGCATATATATGTGTGCATGTATGTGTATGCATGTGTGCGAGTGCATGTAAGCATATGTGTGCGTGTACAAGCGCATGTATATGTGAGCGTGTGTATGTGTTTACATGTGACTGCACATATATGTGTACATGTGCACATATGTTTGCATGTGTATGTGTGCATATGTGTACATGTATGTGAGCATGCATGTGTATGAATATGTGTGCATGTATATGAGTGTGTGTATGTGTGTGTATGCATGTGCATATATGTGTGTGAGTACATGCACGTGTATGTGCACATATGTGTATGTATATGTGTGCATACATGTGGGTATGTGTACATGTGAGTGCATATATATGTATGTATATGTTTGTGAATATATGCGCATATGCATGTGTGTATACATGAGTGCATGTATATATGCGGGCATTATATGCACATATGTGCGTGTGCATGTATGTGTACGTGTGAGTGAATGTGTGTGCATACAAGTGCATGAATGTGTGTGCATGTGTGTACATGTGTGTATACACATTCATCTATACATACATACACACACACACACACACACACACACACACAGAGCTACCTAGAAAGAAACCACAACCAACCACAACGATATATCAGCCAGAGGAGGGTGCCCCCCAAGCCCTCAGCAGGAATCCCATACATGTGCGCCTGGCAGGGGAGGCCACGGGGGTGCTGCCAGGAGCAGACCCATCTGCGGTGCACCAGCCTGAAAGATTGGTGGGATTAGAACACTAACACTCATTGAGTCATATCAGAGAACTCCTAGCTTTTCTTTCCTGTCTTGGTGAAAAAAATAGCAATTTCTCACGGCTGCAGAATTGAACCATGACGTGTATTTCACAATTTACATAGTTGGTTCCATGTACTTTTGGTAGTCCAATCACATTTTCAATAGTTATGAGAAAAAGCTGTTTGCCTGGGAAATTAAAGGGGTGTGTCTGCTGTGCCCCCGCCCCCCCCACCCCCCAGCTGCGAGAGTCGAGGATGTGAGGTGAGAGTTGCAGTCTTAGATTTCAGCATGATTCTGGTGACCTTGCTCTGCACACCGGCATTTGGGTCGCCGTTGTCTGCCACATCTTCCTACCTGTCCCCCAAACACGGGCTTGGAAAGGCCCGAGGCTTGAGTCAAGACGTTGCCTCCACGACTCTTCACAATCTGCACAACACACAAGCTAATAAAGCTTATTAGGCTTGCTTTTGGATCCGTTAAGTAGTTTCACCATTTGTAAAACGGATCCCCAAATGCCCATCTCCGATGGCTGCTGTCAGAGTTGAATGAGAAGCTATCACCACGGCCAGCGCGCCAGGCGGGAGCTGGAGGCAGAGAGTTGGTCTCTACCACAGTCTCAAAAGCACCGCCTGATTATACGCTCTCTTCTTTAACATACTCATTCAACTGCTCACCCATTCATTCGTGTATTCATTCCATCACTCAATGAATATTTATAATTACAAACTGTGTAAGACCCCGAAGAAAAGGAACATAATTTTCTGTTGTGCAACAACAGAGCTTGACTAAGGCTAGGGGGTCAGGGGGGCTCCCAAGAAGGGGGCATTTGAACCGAGATCGGAGAATGGAGAGGTTAAGCATCCTGTATGCCTCCCCATTCCAGCCTCTGCGGCTTTGTCCTCCGCCCTTTCCTCCAATACCAGTCCTTTAAAGACCCAGCTCGATTTCCGTCCTCTCCGTGAAGCCACTTCCCAACAAGGCTGCCCGTGCCCGGCACCCTGCTGAGGGGCCGTGTGGGAATCAGAGCCCGTCTCCCACAGCCCACCAGCGAACAGAATGTGCTGTCCTCTGTCGCAGTCCTGTGTCTCACCTCGCCAGCCTAGCTCTAAGCACAGAGCAGTGGCTGTCCCTTCCATCTGCCTCTCATACACCCTCCATGAAGCTGGCCACCAAGAGGAGAGAGAGGACTATTTGCTGACTGAACTTCTGTGTGGACAAGTGTCACATCATGAATGAACGATGCCAGCACCAGCTCGGCACAGAGGTGGCGTGGTGCAATTAAGACCTTGGCAGCCCTATAATTCACTGACTAATTTGTTCTTTCAATGAATCTTCCTGGCTGTAAGACATCAGTGCTATATTCTAGTTGCAAGGGGATACATCAAGGAATCAAAGACCCCTCCTCTGGATGAACCTCGTATATAGCAGAGCCCAACACACAGCAGTAAACATACAAATAATTTAATTCTACAATAGGCTAGAAGAGCAGAAGGAAAAAGAAATTGTCCAGGCAATGGAGTTTGAAAGGTCACAGGGCAGAGAAAGCAATGACAACAGGTGCTACAACTTTAAATCCGGAAGGCATGATAAGTTTCTCTGAGAAGATGACGCATGAGCACATTCTTGAAGTCAGACCTGTGGTCACCTGGGGGAAACTGTTCCAGATAGAGGGAATGGTCCGTGCAAAGGCCCTGAGGCAGGACACTGTCTGGTGTATTAGAGGAATAGCCAAACAAATGTGGCTAAAACTGAGTGACTAGGAGATACAGGAGTGCAGGTTGAGGAGACAAAGTAAGAAGGATCACGGAGGACCTGTGGGCCTCACGAAATATTTGGCTTCTGCTCCCAGTGAAACGGATTTGTGTCCTGGCTCTGCTCGCTGTGAGAACGTGGGAAATCAGTTTGACACGCCCCGCCCCCGCCACTGCTGCGCCTAGTGATCCCATTTGTACGACAGCAGTGATGCCACTACTGGCAACATCACCTCCACATAGGTTACTGTGTTGAGGGTGACCTGAGATAAGGCTCTCAGTCCAACGACCGGAACCCATAATTCCCGAATGGGACACAACGGTTCACATGTGTTATCATGGCTGCGTCGGCATGTCTATGATCTCTATTGGTTTTGGAAAGGGAGAGGCCCGACCCTTTAGCGACCACCTTCTGCTGCTCACAGTACGCACTTTCCCTTATATCCCAACTAAGCCACTTCCCAAGTCCTTGGGAGAAGAGGTCCAACCCCTCTTTTTTAAAATTTTTTTTAACATTTACTTAGTTTTGAGAGACAGAGAGAGAGAGAGACAGCGTGAGCTGGGGAGGGGCAGAGAAAGAGGGAGACACAGAATCTAAAGCAGGTTCCAGGCTCTGAGCTGTCAGCACAGAGCCCAAAGCAGGTCTCAAACTCATGAATTATGAGATCGTGACCTGAGCCGAAGTCAGACGTTTAACCGACTGAGCCACCCAGGTGCCCCCTGGCCCCTCTTCTAATTGATGTGCAAACCAAGGTTCCAGAGACGTGAAGTGGCCGAGGGTCTGACAGCCAGCTCATGGTTCAGCAGGACTTTGAAGACTCACCACTTTCTACTCAACCAGAACAAGAGGTAAAGGAGCAGAACAGAACTGCGGTGTCGGAATCTTTCTGCCAACGATGCCCTCCCCGACAAGGATGTCCTTTATGTGAACAAGGCGCAGAGACCCTGGAGAGGGCCGTGAGGGGCCCCATTCCTCGGAGATGCTGATGGGATTTCACATGGCTATTCTTAGGAGTGTCCATCATCTCCATTCTGTTTGTAACTTGAAATCCAATTTTCTAGAGCTGTGCTGAAAGATCCTTACGTTGTCATGGAAGAATAAGAGCCATCATGAACTCTAAGTACCAGCACGGACTTCAATATTTAGATATTTCCTGAAGCTCTTCTGGCCACACCATGGAAAGGAAGAGGGATGGCTTGTGCCCGGGTCCAGTATTTCTGCCCTTGTCCAGAAGGAAGAAATATTGGCACGTATGTATCAGTAATATAAAGGCTTTGCAGAATTTAGAAAAAAAATCTGTATGGAGTTCAATTTGAGCTCAGCATAATGAATTGTCGATACTGAATTCTGGTTTAATCTGATTGAATGTAGCTATTTCTTCCACGTCCTTTCCACATTTTTTTTTGTCAGAACTTATAGGGACATTTTAGATTTGCAAGGACATTTGAATGGGGTGGGGGGAGACATGCCTGGTAGGATGTCTATAAGAACCTAGGCTACCATATGTGTTCCCTCAACTGAATGCATGGGCCTTTCTGAGCTCATGTGTTAATCTGAACTCCTGAGCTACCACCTCAAAGAGTCATGGAATGTTCTGGAGTTAAGAGCAGAGGCTGTGCTAACTGTGTCTCACTGAAGAAGTTCAGTCCTCCCACAGTCTTTAATTAAGATAAGCTATCGTATATGGCATTTAGACTTGGCATAAATCAGAATGTGAGACTCACACAGAATATGGTTATCACTTCACCAGAACCGTTGTTCAAACCTGATGGATTTCAGGTCAAGGAAGCCAGCCAAACATTTAGTGAATCCATTGGTTGGGCTGCTGCCAATGGGCAACTTGAAAGAAATCCATTCTCAAGAGCTTGAGCTGCAGTCCATTGCAGCAGAACACATCAGGAAGAACATTGTCTGAGGTTCATTTATAGGTGGTCCATGATGAATCTGTGTAATACCTTATATTAACGAAGACCTAGAAACTTGAACACAGCCATGGGATGAAGGAATCTGCAAAATCTGCCTTGACCTTAGCAAGGACTTGCATGGTAGGCAGCAAACACACAACAGCCACATTGTCCCTAAATTGTAACAATGGTGTAAATCACCAGGGACCATCAATTCTGTATGGACTGCACTTTGTCCTTATACTGACAAACACATATGCACATACAACACACGTACACACACACTGAAGGCTCTGCTATTTATTTATTTCTCTTCCTTACAGTTGGCCAAAAGGCTAATTCTTGAGTAGTCACACATCACGGGTGTGCCCATGGAAAAGGGCCAACCAGAGCTGGGTCAGCCTGAGGTCTCAGTGCCCCATTCACTTGCTTATTGACTAGAGTCTGGGCACATGGCCGTGAGTTGGTCAGAAAAAGTCCCTCTCCTGATGAAGTGGACCATCAAGTGGGGTTGAAGGGAGGAGACAGACAATAAACCAAAACTGGGTAAGTCTTGCGGTGATACATGCCGTGCAGGAAAATGCAGTGGGTAAATGTCTCAGAGTCAAGGTCGAGGGGATAAAAGGTGAAGACCTGCTGCTTTTAGACAGTTGTCAGGGCAGACCTTTCTGGTGTGTGACGTTTGAGCATAATCCCGAAGAAGGTCAGTGTGGGAGCCATGTAGATGTCTAGGGGAAGAACATTCCAGAAAGAGAGGACAGAAGATACAAAAGCCCTGGAGTGGGAGAATGCTTGGTGTGTCTGGCGAAGGGCCCGGAGCCCAACATGGTCAGAACAGAGGGACCACGGGTGAGAGGAAGGCTGAAGTCAGAGGGGTCATGGGGCCATAAGGACTTCTAGTCTGAGTGAGCTGAGAAATCACCCTGTTCAAATCAGTCTCTTCCTTAGGCTGGAATTTAAAAGACAGGATGGGTAACAGGGGTGCTGTATGGGTGTTAGTCAAGGGCATAGAATCAGACAAACTTAGATCTGAAGCCCGGCTCTGTGGCTATTAGGTGGGTGACCAGGGACAGACTACGCAGCATCTCAGAGTCTCAGTTTCATTACCTATAAAATGGATGCCTCCCTCACCAGGGCCACTGGAAGGACCAAAGTAGACAGTGAATGTGGAGCATGTGGTTCAAGGTCGGGTCCCCAGGGCTTGAGAGATGTCCCAGTCTTACTGCACCGTGGTTTTAATCCTTTAGAGATTTGACGCTGCTCCCCAGCACCCCAGCTAGGGCTTATGAGTTCAGGGCAGGGACTTGCCCGGGACTCTGTGGGGTGAAGATCTAATGCCGACTCTTCAGTTCACCAACAACCTCGTTCTGGCTCCTGGGGAAGCCAGGGAACACCATGGCTGGAGTTCTCACTCCAGACTAACCAGTTTTCTGGATGCCCTCGGTTATGGCAGGAGGTTCCTGGGGCTTTGGACATCTTCCATCTTCCATCTCCATTTCCTGTAGCCCCACTAAAGACAAGCATTTAAATGCAAGGGCAGAACACAGGCTTGTCTTGGCCAACCCTTGACCATCTGGGTTCAGGCTGGCCTCCAACAAAGTCATGGACACAGGAATGACCCCCTTTGTCTCTCCTCAGGTCTGAACAGTGCACCCCCAGTGAGTCTCCAAAACCCATCTGGTCAGATATCTTCAAGGGACAGACGGAACTCCATTTTGTTAAAGTGATACAGTTTTCATGTGATGCACTTCTAACAGAACTTTCTTCCCTGCTGGAGAATGCCAAACATCCAAAGCTCATGTACAAAGAGCTTATGTTAAACCAAAGCATATTTGTCAACGCAGAGATCCGGTTGGCTCAGCAAGCAGTAGGGGCCTGGAGATCTACCTGGCCCTTCTTTTCCCTGGCGATGCAGCTTCAGAGCCATTAGTAGGGCCACCTGGTCGTTGTGCCAAAGATGTAGGAGGTGTTGGGAGAATGGCGTAGACGAGCAAAGGGGGCCTTTGCAATGTAAATATCTTGGCTGTCTCTCTGGTGTTTGCCCCTACAAGGTCCCCTGTGTGTCTGTGACTTTTGGGACCATCACGTATAGGGCAAGTTGGGCCCTGCACAATTCTAGGGGACACCCTTTAAGTCAGCATCTGCATGAGTGGTCCCCAACAGGGCTGTGCTTTGGTGGCTCTGAGCAGTGTGGGTGAACTCAGTCTTGCAGGCCAGGGGACTCCCGTGGTGGGGAGCAGTGCATCTTGGTGAAAAGGGCCTGGACCATGACATCAGACCTGGCCCCTTTATTTGCCACAGACTCTCATTGAAGGACCTAATTTCTCTCTGTCACAGCCATCTGATCTGCAAAATGAAGTAATTCACCTTCCGTGCTCAGCCATGGAGGGGACGAAATAAAAGCAGGTATATGAACTTGATAATCTTGAGTGTACAATCTTCCTGTGGAGTATAATCTTGGGGCCATTACACCCTTTAATCTTCACAATGCTCTGTGGGCCCTCATTCCCCAGCAAGGACAGCTGAGGTTTAGAGAGGTTAAGCAGCTTGCCCAAGGTTATCATTTTAGCTGGGCTTCTTTCGATTTTGTCAGGAAGCCAACTCAAGCCAGCTCAAGCGAAAGGGTGGATTTTGTTGTGTCAGGTAATAGAAATGTCCAGGGCTGTCTTCAGGCACAGCTGTATCCAGGTGCTTAAGGTAGCAGTCAGCTTGCCCTGTGCACTTTCGTTGTTGCCATGGCTGCCTTCCTTCTTAGGCAGGGGCTCTTTCTGTGCAGACAAGGCTGGTGTGGAAGGCTTCTTAGTGCCTGTCTTCTCTAAGAGAGAAAGTCCCTCTTTCCCAACAGTTCTAGCCAAAGTCCCAGGAGAGAGCTTTGATCGGCCAGGCCTGGGTCACAGGTTCACTTCTGAAGCCAGGGTGTAGGAATCTGGCCACGTGCAGCAGATGGACCGAAAATGAGGGAGGAGTTAGATTCCAAAGGGACAGGTCCACTGTGGTCACAGAGTGGGTCCGTGCAGGAAAGGGGATGCGGACCCAGTGGTGCTGGTAGTGTTGGTAAATGGCGTCTGCTAACCAGACCCCCCGCATTGCTGTTATCATCGCGGCCGCATGCCTTTGTGGGTAACTCAAGTCTTCAGAAGGCTTGATTTCTGGGTAGCATTTGAATTTTTTCCTAAGAAATTTTATATCCCTTAGCTGCCCCATTGCTGTGTCAGAGATGTTTTTAACAGGAACGCAAATTAACGGATGTGAAAAAACACACAAAAAAGGATAAAAAAAAAGGATAAAAAGACCACGGTGCCAACTATTTCAGGATATCATGACCCTCTGAAAAAAGAGAAGAGTATATGCTATTTTCTTCCAGTTTACAGAGGAGGAAGTAGAGAAGTGTTTAGATGATTTGACCAACTGCAACCTGAGGTTTGTGTTCAGGTAAGGATGAAACCCACGCCTCCCTATTTACAGTCCAAAATTTGTCAGTGGACAATGTTTCTCCAATTCTATTCCAAAAAACACCGGGGTTCCAAGAAGGTGCATTGCTGGGAGCAGGGGCCAAAGGGGCGGGGCCTTAGAATCACCAAACCAGTGTCCATGGGACTAGCTCCTTGCCTTTTCTGCTTATAGAAATAATAATTTGTGCAAGTTTTTTAATGTTTATTTATTTATTTTGAGAGAGAGAGAGAGAGAGCAGGCAAGGGGCAGAGAGAGAAAGAGAGAGAGAGAGAGAGGGAGAGAGAGAGAGAATCCCAAGCAGTCTGCATGCCAGCACAGAGCCCGACACGGGGCTCGAACCCACGAACCGTGAGATCATGACCTGAGCCGAAGCCGGACACTCAACCAGCGGAACCACCCAGGTGCCCCAAGCCTACACTGTTCTTAAGAGTTACAGAACCACTGCTGTAGACCAAGTCAGCCCTGAGACAAAGAAGCCCCAACCCATTTCACAGTCAGAAGTGAACAGAATTGGGGAATATAATCACATGATCTTCCACAGGGGAAATGCTTTTTCTACCAGGATCATAAGGAGAACGTCAGGGACTAAAATCTGAGTGTAGACAATGGCCTACGAGTGTTCACGTGGCCCACAGAAGGCTATCTGCCATCTCTCGGAGACCCACGTGCCTCCTGGACCACACACTTGAAAGTCACCAGTGGTGAGGCTCTCTGTGTATTACACCCTCTGGGTATAAGGATGGTCCATAGATATTGTTTAACTGAATTTGGTTGTAAGGCATTGTCTGTTTTTAACCCTTTAGGAACATCTGGACCAAATACAACCATGTGGTGAGATTCTTGAGTTTGGCTTTCCTCACTTGTATGTACAGGGGAAAGATAGTAACAGAAGTAAAATGCAAAAAAAAATGCTTCATGTACGTCACCAAAAATAAAGCTCTAGGAGGGCGGGATGCTGCAGACTGACCCTGGATGTGCCTTACGTACTGTGCGGTCCTTTGTTCTGGGAAAGGCTAATATTACACGTCTTCTGCCTAAGGTTCTGAAGGCGACGGACGGCTCGCCCCTCCCCCACCGGACTTGTTACAGTGATTTAACTCATGCCCTCACGCTGCCTGGGCAAATGTGCCTCGGGCAGTTAGCTGAGTAAACACAGACCTCACGGGTGTGCGCTGAAGCATCCTCACATCTGATCTCATCGGAACGCAGAATATGAAACTCACCAGCCCAAGCCAAAACACCGGCTCCAATTGAAGTTTAAAATAACTAAGGTAGAAATACTGATTTGCCTATTTCCTTCTCTGTTCACTGTGGTCTGGTTGAATGGGTTCCTTCGCTGATGAAATTCCTCGGAACTTTTGCTCTGTCAATACACGTTGAGCATATCAAAGGCAGCCCTTCCAAATCCTAGTCACCGAGGTTTTAAAAACTCATTTTGCAAAGTAATGACACAGGTTTCAGAGAATTAGCCTGAGAGCCCCAAGTCCCACATGCATGTTCCTCACTTTATTGTCCATATCTTCTCACCTGCACAGTAGGAAACCAGCTAGAGCACAGGCTGTAGTTTGTAGTCGAACAGTTCATTTGTAGCTGTTCATTTAGACACTGGGAATGTCTAACAGACCCTAAACCCGGCGCTCTACAGCGCAGGTAAGGGGTCCAAGGCCCACATCAGCACTTTGAAAAGAGAGATGCACAGGAATCTTGTGGCTAAAAGAGTCTGGGAGACGCTTCTTGGAGAGTCCCCATGCCTCCCAGCACAAGAAAGTTGTGCAAAGTTTTAAATAAAGACACCTGGTCAATGATATTCAACCCCGAGTTCTCATTCGAATCTGCTTATAATCCAAAGACTACCTGCTGTTTGGGAAATGTGGGCTGTTGGCCATCTAATGGCTCAGGGTCACAGTTCTGTCACGGTCCCAATATGATAACGGTAAGGACAGCAGCTGTGCTTCGGAGGGTCTTCATAGGAAAGGACGTGTCGAGTGCTAACCAGGGATATAGAGATGTGTCATCTCTCATGGGAACTCTCCTCGTGTCCTCCTAGGATGGAGATTTCAAAGCCATGGCTGGAAGATGGATCATCTCAATTAAGATTTTAAAACTCACCGGGAGCTCTTCTGTGAATAATGTGTGAGAACAATGATTTACTGTGGACAGAAGGTGATTAAAAACCATTTACATCCTCTTAAGGCACATTGCATAAGACGGACCCCGACACACGCAGAATATGCCCTCATCCCTGAGACACGCGGGACACAGGTGAATTCTTTGTGGGGCGGCACGACCGGGGCACAGGCCTCGGGCACTCCTGTCCTGTGACAAGAGAGGGACCTGGAGGGGCAGAGGCTTCACAGGCAGTAAGATGAGAGGCAACAGGGCAGGGGGTGAAAGACCACAGACTTCAGACTGAGGTTCAGAGCCTGTCTTTCCCACTTTGACTTTGAGAAAGCCCCTGGGCTTCTCTGAGCCTCAGTTTGCTTCCTGTGAAACGAGAATAAGAAATTATCTTTACGGGGTCATTGTGAAGAGTAGATAGGACGTATTTATGATTGTGTGTAGTATACACCGGCAAGGGACGCTCTGCATAGTGACCCCGAGCTACCAAGACAAACTTCTCCCTTTTGAAAATGCTCCATAAAACTCACATAAGGGGGCACCTGGGTGACTCAGTCAGTTGTGTGTCTGACTTCAGCTCAGGTCATGATCTCATGGTTCATGAGTTTGAGCCTCGCATCAGGCTCCCTGCTGTCAGCACAGAGCCTGCTTCTGATCCTCTGTCCCCTTCTTTCTCTCTGCCACTCCCCCTCCCATGCTCTCTCTCAAAAATAAATAAACATTTAAAAAAAACATCACATGAGAATGAAAAATAGAGGCTCCTGGGTGGCTCGGTTGGTTAAGTACCTGACTTTGGCTCAGCTCATGATCTTGTAGTTTGTGGGTTCGAGCTCCACATTGGGTTCTGTGCTGACAGCTCAGAGCCTGGAGCCTGCTTCAGATTCTGTGTCTCCCTTTCTCTCTGTCCTTCCCCTGCTCATGCTCTCTCTGTCTCTCAAAAATAAATAAATGTTAAAAAACAAAGAATGAAAAATATAGGATCATCTGTCCTTTCCCATAAGCTTACTGAGCACTCAGTATGAACGACTGAACTTGAACCGACAGGCCGGGGGTTTCAGACCAGAATTCCCAGGGGTACAGTTCCTGGGTGGGGAATCTCCATCTGGCCATCATTTCTGCACATGCAGAAGCCTGACTTTTATTCGTACTCACAGAAGTGTCCTGGTGACAGACTCACCAACACACAAGACGCTGAGAGATGGACCAGGAGCTAATTTCACGACTTCCTAGCAGAAGAAAACCCTGACTCCAGCACTGCCGACAGCCCTTTGGCCTGCTTTACTCAGATCCAACCACAGACCAGAAGTTGCTCAGGGAGTATCCAATCAGAAGATAGGAGTCGGATCTCCCAAAAAATTCCTCCCTCTAGCCAGTAAAGTCGAATTAATTGCCTAAAAAACAATGCTCTCTAGAGAGTCTCATTTTCCTTGCTTGATCCTGATAAATTCTGACAAATTCCTAATCTCCAATTTCATTGTCCTTTTCTTTGCACCAAGAGCACCAGCAAATTTACAACAACATGCTTCTATACATAGAATTTTCCATAGAATTGTCTCTAGGTAGAAATTTTTTTTATTACTTGCGTGTTGACAATAACTATCTACTGAGTGCTTACTAAGTGACCTGCACACTGTGAAATACTGTAACTTACACATTGTTCTTTAATCACCATTAACAAGCCGGCCTAGCCTTAGACTTCACTGGTGAGGGAAACCAAAGCTCAGGGAGGTTAAGTAACTGTCCCTGGGACCGTGCAGCCGGGAAGTTGTGAAGTTAAATATAAACTCAGACCTTCCTGACTTTTCATCCACTCTACCTTCCGTGAGATTTTTCCAGGGTCCTGTAAGGGTCACATCTGTTGGACCCACGGATCATTTGAATGGCCAGGGGATAAACTCTAGTTCCACTAGTAACTCTGTAAGGACAGCTCCTGTAATGGGCAGGTCTAGGGATGCCGAATCGTTATATGTAGTTTTTCTTGTAGTTTCTGTTGCAGGTGATGACATTTTCTGATGGCCCCAAAGCCTGGAACCATTCTTAGGGTCTTCTCCACACAGCCTGTGCCTATAGCATGCACAGAGGATCCTGCTTTTGCTCTAGCCAAGAGGGAGTAGCTTGCTTCACTGATGGCCATTTGAAGTGATGTTTCATTGACTTTTTGGCACTGTTTAAATGCATTGGATACTGGGGAGTAAGAGCTAGTTTTCCTAGGGACTCCTTTATTCACCTTTAGGAGAAGGTGGAGGTCAATTTAAGCATCTTTCTTTCCAAATCAGCAGCCAGAGAAATGCCGTGAACCTTACTACAATGCTTTTGCCTTTCATAACAGTTGTGTTGACTCGGTATCCAGATGCAATGGGCTTCAAAAAAAAATTCCCTGCTTAAAGGTGATGTATTATCAGTTGAATAATACATGATCTGAATACCTAAGGGGCTGTTGTTTGTTAGTTTGTTTAAATGGCAAATTTAAGCAATCACTTTATTTTTTTATGTTTATTTTTGAAACAGAGAGCGGGAGAGGGAGGGACAGAGAGAGAGGCACAGAATCTGAAGCAGGTTCCAGGCTCTGAGGTGTCAGCACAGAGCCCAATGCGGGGCTCAAACTCACAAACTGCGATCATGACCTGAGCTGAAGTCGGATGCTTAGCCGACTGAGCCACCCAGGTGCCCCAACAACCATTTCTTATATTACTGTCTAGGTGAATGCTTTCTAATTCACTGCTAGAATGTCACTTTGGCACAGCTGGAGTGTCGCCTGATGCTGTATCAAGACGTCACTCTCCAGTGACATTCAGTGATATTTCCTATCAAAGCAGAATCCATCGGCCTCCAGTCCCGCTCTGCAGGCACGGCTGGAAAGTGAGTGCACGTAAATGACATCACAGTGGCATCAGACAGGGGACAGCACATAATCAGGTGGTGCCACACTGCCAGGACTGTCACAGGAATCCCCGAATGAGACACAGCTCTGTGCGCCGGCACAAACCCGCAGCTGCTGCCCCCGGACCTCGGAGTCCCACTTCTTCCCATTTCTCTGCAAACCTTCAAGCAGCCCATTGCGTCCTCTGCCCCTCGGCTATGCTTTCTCTTGTATGTGCCATCTCCCCACTCGCCTGCCCATAGCCCTTGGAATCGTCTTCAACCGCCCCCCCCCCGCACGTCCTCTTGCCAGACCGAGAGTGACACCAGTGACATGCCCTGTGGCACGTGGGCACGCTCTGGAGGTGAGCTTGTCACCTTAGTGTGGGTTCTCCCAGCAGCAGATCCGAGACAAAGACACAAGTGAAGAAAGGGCTCCCTGGGGAAGCAGGGCTAACCCTGAGAGGGAGGAAGGGAAGGGACACAAGGAAGGGCAGATGGCCTAGAAGTGTCTCCCAGTGCAGCACCGGGTGGCTCTATCGGTGAAGCCTTTGGCTCTTGATTTCCACTCAGGTCAGGATCTCACAGTTCATGGATTCCAGCCCCATATTGGGCTCTGCGCTGACAGTGCAGAGCCTGCTTGGGATTCTCTCTCTCCCTGTCTCTCTCTCCCCCTACCCTGCTTGCATGCTCTCTCTCCATCAAAATAAATAAACTTTAAAAATGGAGGGGGGCACTTGTGGGGAGAACCACTGGGTGTTATATGGAAACCAATTTGACAATAAACTCTTATAAATTAAAAAAAAATAAACATTAAAAAACTTAAAAAAAAAACAAATAATCCAGTGAAGAAATGGGCAGAAGACATAAACAGACACTTCTCCAAAGAGGACATCCAGATGGCCAACAGGCACATGAAACGATGCTCAGCGTCACTCAGCATCAGGGAAATAGAAATCAAAACCACACTGAGATACCACCTCACGCAGGTCAGAGTGGCTACAATGAACAAGTCAGGAGACTATAGGTGCTGGCGAGGGAGTGGAGAGACGGGCACCCTCCTACACTGCTGGTGGGAATGTAAACTGGTACAGCCGCTCTGGAAAACAATGTGGAGGTTCCTCAAAAAATTAACAATAGAACTTCCCTATGACTCAGCAATAGCACTGTTGGGGATTTATCCAAGGGATACAGAAGTGCTTGATGCATAGGAGCACATGTACCCCAATATTCACAGCGGCACTTTCAACAATAGCCAAATCATGGGAAGAGCCTAACTGTCCATCAACTGATGAGTGGGTCAAGAAGATGTGGTTTATATATACAACGGAGTGTTACATGGCAATGAGAAGGGATGAAGTCTGGCCATTCGTAGGAATGTGGCTGGACCTCGAGGGTACTATGCTAAGTGAAATAAGTCAGGCAAGAAGGACAGATACCATATGTTTTCACTCATAGGTCTAACAGGAGAAACCTAACAAGAGACCATGGGGGAGGGGAAGGGAGAAAACAGTTGGGGAGAGGGAGGGAGGTAAACCATTAGAGACTCTTGAATACTGAGAACCAACTGAGGGCTGAAGCGGGAGGGACAGAGGATAAGGGGGGTGATGGACACGGAGGAGGGCACTTGTGGGGAAGAGCACTGGGTGTTGTATGGAAACCAACTTGATAATAAACGAAAAATAAATAAATAAATAAATAAATAAATAAACTAAAAATAAAAAAAGTGCCTCCTATTAAACCTGCCACCTTGGAGGGTGCTTGAGGCTCTCAGGGGGAGCTTTGGAAAACGGTGCCAAGTACAAGTTTCAGAATTATTCTGGCCAACTCCGGAGGGCCACGGGCCGGTGGCTGCATTCTTATTAGCGCAGCTGGTCTACCCCTGGAGGCAACGCAGCGTTGGGCGGTTCCGGTGGGAGAGGGGAGGAGAGAGGGAAGAGCCCTTATCGGCACAGAGAAGCAGACAGTAGCAGCTGGAACCCAGCTGGAGCACCCAGAAAGGTCCGCAGAATACGGACCGGGCAGTGACTGTCCGTTTCCACCTGCTATACACGAGACGGCAGATCTATCCAAGATCATCTGTTTCACCTCCCAAGCACATCTTGGTCCCGTCCACTTCTCTACCTTCCACCGCTGCCCTAGTCCTAGGGAGTCTTACCCCTGAGTGTCTGGATTAATACAACAGCCTCTGGACTGGTCTTCCTACTTTGACAAATTAAAAAAAAAAATGTAGCGTATGATACAATAGTTCACGCACACTGGGAAAAACAGAGAGAATCCTGGGGCAGCACTGGGTCTCCACCATGGAGCTCAGCCGCGTCTCAACACACCTTGCCTCCCTTCCTTCCTTCCTTAATGGCATGAAAGTTTCGTAGAGGGAGTCGAAGCTTTCTGTGTGTTGTTTCTTGATCTCTTTCTCCTCCAGTCCTCCCAAGGGGGGTCTATGTTCATCATTGCCATGCTTGTTCCTCTATTTTTGCTACATAGGCATGTGTCCTAGACACATAGGTACGGCATGTGTGTGTAAGAGGGCCCCCCATTGTTTTCAAACTTCCTACACTGACATCACGCTGAATAAATCATTCTGAAATTTGTGTTTTCTTCTGGGCGTTGCGTTTTTGCAATTGCATCCCCGTGGATGCATGCAGTGCTGGTTCCATCATTTTAACTGCTGTGTAGTATTACCGTGTGCAAGCACGGTGTGCAAGGATGGTGTGCAAGGACACTGCAAGTTTTCACCTGTTTTTCTGTTAGTGGGTTACAGGGCCGCCCCTCCCCCAGACGCCGCAGAAAGGGTTTCTTCCCCCCTATTATGGATAGTGCTGCAAAAAGTATTTTTTGGCCTTACCAGTTTCTTTATAAGCATGTGGGAGCCTTTTTTGGGTATATTCCTAGAATTGGAAATGCTGAATCTTAGAATATGCACATCCACAGTGTTACTAAATATTGCCAAATTCCTCTCTAAATTGAACTAATTTGCACTCCCACGGACGGGGTATGTGGAGTTCTGTTTCTCTACCTCCTCATCACCAACGCTTGCTGTTGTCATTATTAATTTTCGCCAGTCTGGTCCAAAACATGTCATGAGCCTTGGACATTTCTCCACCCTGGCTTTTTGCCCCTCTTGGAGCATCTGGACAGACGGCCCCTGCCAGGGTTGACGGGGGTGGAAAGAAAGACCCCTTGCCTCACCGTGCATCGCCCCGATGCCTGGGGAGGTCCAGCACCCTTCTTTGGTGCTGATAGGCTGTTCAGGTCTTTTGTGAATTTTCTGTATATGCCCTTTCTCTTCAATTCTATGATATTATCCAGCTTGTTTTTACAGAATTGTGTTTTGTCAAATATTCTGGATACTGCCTATTTCTGTTTGTTTGATGTGTAAGTCCCTATTTCTACTCTGGTTTTTGCTTTTCCTTTGCGGTGACCTTGGTTTTCTAGATATTTTCAACTGTAACACAGTCAGACTTACCATATTTTCTTAATCACAGGTACATTTTGAAGAAATGTCATAGGGTATGTTCCCATATTGTCTCGTAAATGTGTGAAAACTTCACCTTTTTAAGTTAGGTTTTCTCCATTTGGGATTGATTTTTATGGATTGACGGAAGAATTTAATTGATTTTTTTGCACAAAGAAAAATGGCAATCCTAGTACTACTTTTTTGGTCAGTTTGTGCTTTTTCTCACTGATTTATAATGCCACACCTATTATTAAGTTCTTTTACACATACGACATTGGCTCTGAGTGCTCTCTTTCACTCCATGGATCGATCTACCTTTGAGTCAATATCAGAGTGCCTTAATTTCTACAATTTTATAGTGTTTATTTGGGCAGGAAAGTCCCTTCCCCATACTGTTCTTTATAAAAGCCTCCTTGCTTTTCCATATAAATTTCCATAGAAAATTCTGCAAGGCTCATGATTAGAATTATATTAACTTTATATACGGAGTTGGGAGAATTTCCATTTTAAAACATGGATTCTCTTCCCTAATGAATACGGCCTATCATTTCCATTTCTCTGGGTCATCTTTTACGCCTCTCAGTAAGTTAGAAATTACCCTAAAAGGTTTATTCCTAGGTACCTTTAAGTTTTTATTGCTAGTATATATGACATCTTTGTAAAACCATATTTTCTAATTATTTTAACTGATGTGTATATGGAGTTTTGTATATCTGAGTTAGTTCCCAGCAAAATTGCTGAATTCCCAACTTAGTTTTATTACTTAGTATGGACAGCCTTTGAGTTTTCTAGGTACAAAATTGTGTCTTTAAGTTGTTGTGTGGTTTTTTTCTTTCCAATTCTTAAGCCTTTGAGCACTTTTATTGTAGGTGTCTCCCAACAAAAGCAGAGAGCATGCAGATTTTGTTTATTCGTCAGGGAGTCTGTCTTCTACATGCTGGGATTAGTTTGTTTATACCGTTTGTGATTCTTGATACAGTCTAATTTATTTACTGATAACATGGGGATTTATTCTGCCACTCTTATTTTGCACTAGCTGGGTGTTGTGTGTGCTCCTTGGACTCCCCGCTTTGCTTCCCTAGTAACTCCTGTACTGGCCATTCCCTTATGCTCTAACATACTGTTGGGGTGCCTGGGTGGCTCAGTTGGTCAAGCGTCTGACTTCAGCTCAGGTCATGATCTCACGGCTGGTGGGTTTGAGCCCTGCATCAGGCTCTGTGCTGACAGCTCAGAGCCTGGAGCCTGCTTCAGATTCTGTGTCTCCCTCTCTTGCTGCTCCTCTCCTGCTCTCTCTCTCTCAAAACTAAATTTAAAAAAACATATTGTTTCTATTGTGTATCTTCATTCACTTCCTTAATAGTCTCTGAGTCATAACTTTATACTTGTTGATTCATTTGATACTTGTTTATACTTAATTGTATATTTTCCAGTTTCATGGCTTAATGCAGCTTTTTCTGTCTTTCTTGTTTTTTGTTTGTTTTTTTTTTTTTTTTGTCCTTCTTCCTGAAGTAGACCTGTGACCAGCTCCTTCAGGAAGGTTCTCTTCTCTTAGTGGTAAACTCAGCCTTGCCCACTTGAACATGTCTTTATTCTGCCCACACTTTTGGATGATAATTTGTTTTTGTAGGCAATTTAAAGATACCACTCCACTGTCTTCTGGATGACATTAACATCTGACAACTGTACAGTCTCTCTGGTCATTGTTCCTGCACTTTTGCCCTGGGTGCTTTCACAGTCTGTGTATTTGGTGCTCTCCAGTTCCACTATTGTGTCTAGCTGTAGATTCACTTTTATCCTTCCTGTAGCTCCCTGAACTTTCTCAGTCTATAAATACATGTGGCTGGTTTCATGGGGCTGTGGTAACAGATTGTGGCAAACTCGGTGACTTGTAACAACTTGAATTTTTTCCCTCTAGTTTTGGAGGCCAGAAATTGAAGAGCGGTGTCCCAGGACAAAATCAAGGCACTGACAAGGCCATGCTCCCTCCAGAGGCTCTGGGGGTGAGTCTGTTACTTGTCCCTCCCACCTTCCAGGGGCTATTGGCATTCATTGGTTATGGGCCATGTCATTCCAATCTTCTGGGCCAGCATCTTCAAACCCTTCTCTATCTTTCCATTGCCTTCTCTTCTGTGTGAATTTTCCTTAGGTTTCCCTCCTATAAAGAACCCTTGTGACTGTGCTTAGGGCCCACCTGGGGAATCCATCTCAAGATCCTTCACTTAATCACATCTGCAAAGACAGGTCCACCTAAGGTCACACTTAAGGGGTCCAGAGGTTACAGGTGGATAATCTTGGGGGGGCATCATTCAGCCTGCTCTACATCTCTATTATCAAAAGTCGGTAAATATTCAGCCAAAACAACTTCAAATATTGCTTTTTCCCAATTCTCTCTGTTCTCAGATTCTGGAACTCTGATTAAAAGCAAGTCGAATCCTTCCATTTACCCTCTATTTCATTTAGCCTTTCTATCAGATTTTGTTTTTTGTTTTTGATTTTTAACTTCATGCACTACATTCTGAGTGATTTACACATGTCCATCTTTCTGTTTTTTTCCATATCTGATTAATCTGTTTAATTGTCATCTAAAAAGTTGGATTTATTATTTTTACCTAGAAAATCTTTTAAGCTATTTTTTTCCTTAGAGAGAGAAGGTGCAAGTAAGCCAGGGCAGAGAGAGGAGGAGAGAGAGAGAGAATCCCAAGAGGGGTAGACAGAGAGAGAGAGAAAGAGAGAGTAAGGGAGGGAGGGAGAATCAGTGCTCACCTTAAGTGGGACTCGAACTTACGAACTGTGCGATCATGACTTGAGGGAAAGTCAGATGCTCAACCACCTGAGCCACCCACGGGCCCCTAAGCTATTTCTAAAACCTGCCCTTTCTCTATCCTTGGAGTGTCTGTCCTACTCTATTTTTTAATAATGGCTTTAATCACTTTAAATATACTGCACTACCTTTTACGTAGTTATTTTACCTCGTCCCTCAGGTCACTCTGTCATCTGACTCTCCCACATGCTGTGACTCCCACAAGAGTGTCAACTCTTCCTGTGCATTTGTGATTTGCGATTGGAAGCTCATTCTCGGTAGCATTTCATCTGTGAGAATTTTGTGTGACCTGGGTTGAGGCTATCTGTCTCTATCAGGAAGTCATGTGTTTGCTTTTCCTGGATTCCACATGGAATCTAGATTCCCCATCATTGTTTTTTACTGGTGTTTGAGTTCTTTCTCAATTTTGGGATGTTGGGGTGATGTTGGTAGTATAAATTTGAACCCCAAACTTATGTAAGAACAAGTTTTTGGTGTTAATTTTCAGAGGATTATCTTTTAACAGATATGAGACCAAGTAACACAAGCTCTGCTGTTCTCTACCGGAGCGCCCAGGTAGCTTCCCTCCATCGACCCTCTCATGGGGCTGGGGGCATCAGTGCTCCCAGAGTCCTCCTTCTTGGGGAGACTCTCATTTCTCACTCACTACTTCTCTGGAGTCCAAGACCTCAATTTCTGTACCTTCCTAGTCATAAAAACTCTAGCCCCAGTGTCATCAAGATGGTTTTTTACTTCCTGTTTTGCTTCTGGTCCCTTGGAACACTTGTACTTTCTTGGGACTCATCTAGGCATCTTAAAATGATGTTTGATTCATTTGTCAAGCATTTTTAAGAATTTGTGTGGGAGAGTCATCTCCAAAGTCACTATGCCTTAGCCACGCTAGTCTTTTCCACAGTTCCTAGAACACACCATGATTTTCTTTGAATAACAGCTCTGTATTAAATAAAAGCCCTCTGCCCGAAATTTTCCCTGACTGTCTTTTCTGCATCCTTCTGATCAGATTACATGTCAGCATCTCCGTGAGGTCCTTCCTGACCTCATCTCCACGCTGGACTTCCATTTTCCTCCATCACATCCTTTGCACTTCCTTCATGGAACTGATCATGATCTAAAACTGCCTTGTTTATTTATTTGTGCACTTGCTCGTGGTCATGATGCTTCCTAGAATAGACAGTGCAGGGATCTTACATGGCTTACCCCACTCATATCTCCAGCATCCACTCCAGTGCCTGACCCATAATGAGTACATTTCATGTAAGTATCTGGGGGATGAACAAAGGGGGTCCCAAAGTCGCAGGATCTCAAGAGACTCTGTCCATGCCCAGGACACACTTGGAATAAAGCCATGATGTTCTCAAGAGCTAGGAAAGGGGCGCCTAGGTGACTCAGTCCATTAAGTGTCTGACTTCGACTCAGGTCACGATCTCACAGTGTGTGAGTTCAAGTCCCACGTCGGGCTCTGTGCTGACAGCTCAGAGTCCGGAGCCTGCTTCAGATTCTGTGTCTCCCTCTTTCTCTGCCCCTCCCCTGCTCATTCATATTCTCTCTCTCTCTCTCTCTCTCTCTCTCTCTCTCTCTCTCTCTCTCTCTCTCAAAAATAATAAATGAAACATTTAAAAAATAAAGAGCTAGTAAAAATACATCCCCATGGCCCACGAGCCTGAAGTCTTTCTTCACTGTACAAAATCCAGTACTCAGAAAATCCAGGCCCCAGCAAAAGTGGAAGAGTTTGCCTAGAATGTTTAATTATGATCAAACCATTAGATTTCCCTCCTTGGTAGGTCCCACTGGGGTGTCATTCTTACCTTGTGCAAGTCCTGGCTCTAGGGACAGCTCCTTGAATACTAGGTGCCGGCCTGCTTTACCTAAAGTCAAGCAAACCCATCCCCCAGTTCCCCATCGAGGTAATACATTGAGCTGAGAGTCAGTCAGTAAGTAAAAGTAGTGCACAGAATCCACACATAGTAGCAAATAATGGAATCTTAAAAAAAACAAATTAATTTTCTCATTGTGAAAACAATATAACCACTTTCCAGGAGCTCTAAAAATAGAAAAAAAGAAACCAATCATAATTTTAGAACTACCGTAAGCTGCAGTAATCATTCAAGTGAATATACGGCTGCTTTTTAAAATCATATTTAGCTCCTTTTTTTGGTCATCCTTTATCAAGTACTTACTATATGCATTATCTCAGTTTATTTAATGTTCTGAACTAGGTGTGATCAATTATTCTCATTTAAAAAGGAGCTCACAAGGGCATAGAGAGGGCAGGTGACTCACTCAAGTCCCCAGCAGGCAGTGGGCAAGTGAAGACTTGACCCAGGTCTGTCTGATTCCAGGTCCTGTTGAAGCGTTTTCCTACAACTCTTGATCTGCTTTGACCCACCCTCTTTTTCTATGGGGCGTGATCACATGTAACTTTGTATCTCCTCTCCTTGTGTTTTCCCCACTAAATATCACAACCTGTTTTTATCAGTTGTCGAATAGTCTACCCGTACCTCTTTTAATGATTAGCTAGTCCCTCAGTCCCAACAAGGCCAAACTGTCTGCTTTAGGAAAGGAATTTGCCTGATCTTGTAAAACTGAACACTTGCACACCCTACGACCCAGAAATTCTTCTCTTAGGAACATATCCTAGAAAGGAACTTAGAGGTGGGTCCCAGCTGTTGTGGACCAGCGGTTCACAGGAGAATCATTCCAATGGAAAAACGAGCAGAGACCCAACTATCCATTGACAGGATGGATGCTCTAGCACTGTCTGAATACACAACCATAGGCAATGGCATGCGTGAATGGTGCTCATGCAATACTGGGGGAACCAAGCTAGTCTCTAAAGCTACCATTTTTATTAAGTACAAAAACAAGCAAATCTGAGCAACATTTGGACACTCATACATGTCTCCTAGAACCATGGAAAACAAAAAAGATACTGAGAAACACAACTTTCAGACAGAATTCTTCTCTGCGTTCAATGTATTAATTCATCCAGTGAATACACAGTGAGCGCTTACTAAGCCCCAGCTCCTCTGCAGCAACTTACTTACTCCTCACTCCATGAGCTATTTACTACCTTTTAGAGATGAGGAAACCCAAGACTCAGGAAGGGTAAATGTGATGAATAACTTTATGCGTCAACTTGACTGGGCCATGGGATACCCAGATATTTGGTCAAACATTGTTCTGTGTGTTCCTGTGTGGGTGTTTGTTGGATGAGCCTACTGAACTCAGTAGACTGAATAAAGCAGATTGCCCTCCTTAATTAGGGTGGGCCTCATCTAATCAGTTGAAGGCTTGAATAGACCAAAAAGGTTGACCATCCCCTGAGTAAGAAAGAATCTGTCCCGTCTCACTGCCTTCAGACTGGAGCACTGGCTCTTCCTGAGTCTCTAGCTTCTCGACTGACTCTGCAGATCTTGGGACTTCTCTGTCTCCATAATTGCATGAGTCAATTCCTTATAATAATCTCTTTCTTTGTGTATATACACACATTTTATTGGTTCTGTTTCTCTGGTGCAGCCTGACTAACAGAGTAAGTAATACGCCTGAATGCCACCCAGCTCGTAAGTGGTAACAGGCCTATTGGACTTTAGAGCCGGAACCCTTATCCACGCCAACCTGCCACCCGTCCATCATAGCCTAAAACCACTCTCACAGGACCCCTAAGATCGAAAAATAATTTTATGTGTCAAAACTGTATAATCTGAATGGACAGGCCTTCTGAAAGCCTGTATGATTCTCAGTTTAGATGCTTCACGAGTCATATGCTTTCTTCTTTGCTGGGCATATAACCAATTTCTAATGTCACATTTGGACTCCAACAGGCTCGTGTCCAATACAAAGTATTCTATATTCCTCACTGGTTTCCTTCAGAGTAAAAGAAAGAATCTGCATTTCAAATCACTGTGTTTGTTGTTATGACAACTCACAGCCTGGGTCTGTTGTGAGCAGTGGTAGGCAGAGTCCCGCGTTGGAAAGCATTTCATACATGAAATTCAGGGGGGCTCGGCAAGAGGTGGTCGTATTCATTCACACGCGCTGCCGTCCGCCCCATCCCACCGCATACGAAGATGAAAATGTTTCTCGGCTCCCTTAACACAAAAATGTACGAAACCTAAAGATTGCACAAAACGCGTATCATCGGAGAGGCTCTCCCAGCAGGGAAGCCGGGCATTTGCGCTCTGTTCCGCACCCGACGCTGCAACACTGTCACAAGATGTCAGGCAACAGAGAGCACAGCAGAATTCACCGAGCGTCCTCCGAGTGAGCTCTCCTTACTCTTGCACATACTCACATCAACGACAAGAGGTTTCTGTTTGTGCACGTGTGTTTACGCCACGGTTTGGTTTTTGTGGTTACCAGTCCCTGTGATGGCTTTTGAGAATTTCCAGCAGTTTATTCTGTTGTGTTAAGTAGCCATCATATAGCTACAGCTCGTTGTTCTTCTCCTCTGTGTAGACACTTAAACACTTTCTAGTTTTTCCTTTCTTTTCCAGAGTAAACGGTCCTGCAGTGAACATCTTCAGAGGTCTTGTAAGGCATCCTGGGAGAGCTCCCCTGAGGTATATGACAGAAAGGAAATTTCTGGGCACCTAATGTGGGCACTTTGTCACTTCCCCCTGACATTAACTAGATGGTACCAAATTGCTCCTCAAGGGAGTTATTCCGGCATGCCTTCTGCAAGGTCCCACGTTCCCACCCCCTCACCAATGTGTGATCCTATCAGACTGTAAGTTTTCCCCAGCGGAGGGCAGTGAAACAATACAGTTCCCAGCCTCGTAGCATGGTTAAGTCTCTCCTGCCATGTGCAGTGGCGTGGCTGATTTTCATTTCTTTTAAAAAATTTTTTTTGATGTTTTTATTTATTTTTGAGAAGGAGAGACAGAGTATGAGCAAGAAGAGGCAGAGAGAGAGAGACACAGAATCTGAAGCAGACTCCAGTGTCTGAGCTGTTAGTGCAGAGCTTGCCGCGGGGCTCGAACCCAGAGACCACAAGGTCATGACTTGAGCCAAAATTGGACACTTAACCGCCTGAGCCACCAGACTGCCCCTCACGTATTAAGTTTCTATATATGTTTGTGTCTACCTCTGAGATCTTTATTCTCCTCCATCAATCCAATAGTCTATTTCTATATTAACATCACACTGTATTCACTATGATAACATCAGTCCTGGTAACAATTTTCTTTCTTGTTATTTTTCAGAAACGTTTTGGCTATTATTCTTAGATGCTTACTCCTTTGTGTGAATTTTAGAACCAGTTTCTCTATTTTTATCAAAATGCTCCCCTCCACCCCCCAAAAATATCCCGTTAGGACTTAGACTGAACTGTTTTGACTTTATGAATTAATTTGGAGGAGAGTTGATATTTATAAAATTTATCTGTTGAGTCTTCTCATCAAACAATATAACATGTATGTATTTTCAATTATTTGAGTCCTTTAGGCCTTTCAATATATAAATTTTTCTATCAAGTTCTTGCAAGGCTTTTGCTAGATTATTCATAGTTAACTCAGGTTACAAGCTTGCTATGTGAATCAAACAAGGTAGAAGAAGTAAATGTTTGAACACAGGTAGGAACTCAGTTAAGTGTCAGCCATTATTAACATCTGTCGCTATTGGGGACAGGCTATTTTTCCTATTATATTTTCTTTTTTTCCTATTATATTATCTAAGATAGTTTATGGTTTATAGGAAATCTACTAATTTTTTTAAACAGTAGACCTCATATGCAATAGCCCTTTGGAATTCTCTTTCTACTTGCAAAATTTTATGTGTACATCTTCTTAGTTGTTCTGAGCAGATAGTCATAACTTCTGAAGATAATGAAAGCATTATGTTTGCTTTCCAAGTTCTTGTGCCTGTATTTTTCTTTTTTATTATTGTACTGTATCGGCAAAGATTTTAAACATGGTGTTGAATAACACATAGGAAAGCAGGTGCCTTTGCCTTGTTCTGAATTTTCCTGGAAATGCTTCTAGAATTCAGAATCAAGTATCAAGCTGGCCTTCAAATTTTAGCACTTCTCTTTATCATGTTAAGGGCAATGCTATCTATTTTCAGTTACTGGTAAGAGGTTTCTCTCTCTTTTTTTATTTTTTAAATGTTTATTCATTTTTGAGAAAGAGACAGGGTGCCAGTGGGGGAGGGGCAGAGAGAGAGAGAGAGAGAGAGAGAGAGAGAGAGAGAGAGAGAGAGACAGAATTGGAGGCAGACTCCAGGCTCCAAGCTGTCAGCAGAGAGCTCGACGTGGGGCTAGAACTCATGAACTGTGAGATCATGACCTGAGCTGAAGTCGGACGCTAAACTGACTGAGCCACCCAGGTGCTCTGCTATTTTTTTTTTAAACCATGAAGTATATTGATCACTTATTCTATATCTACTGAATAATTGAATTACCATTTTCCTTAAATCGGTTCAGGTCCTGAGTTCCACTGATAGATATTAAAATTTCATACCGCCCTTGCATTCCTAAGGTAAGGCTCATTAGTCACAATGTATGTATTTTAATAATCTTCTGGATTAAAGTTCTGATACTTTATTTAAGATTTTCCCACCTGTGTTCTAGAAATGAGACTGACCTACAGCGATATGCTCTCATACTGGGAGCTTCATAAAATGGGTCTTTCCTCTCTCTTTCCTGCTTCTTCTGAAAACTTACATTCAGAAGAGATTACCCACTTTTTCAAGCTCTGGTAAAACTCAACATATTCTGGGCTCAGGTCATCCTTCCTACCTGGAATCCTTCCTCCTCTCCTCACGCAAAACATTCTAAGTGTCCGGGTCCTGCTCAAATACCAGCACAATTGTGAGGCCTTACTTGACCCCGCCCCCCCACCTGGAAATCCGCTGCGCTAGCTCTTTCCCCGGCCGGCGGCCCCAGACCGGTCTGTTTGTCCCACGCTTGCAGCATGGATGCTTCGTTATTTTGTTCTTTGGATGTGACCTCACGGCCCTCAAAGTGCTGAGCACAAGGCCGTGTCTTCCACGCCCCCTTGTGCAGATGTCAAATGTCTAGATAGCATTTTTGCTCCTGCTCATCGTGTCCCAAATGCACACACACGTATGCACACGAGGCAGAGAGGAATATTGTGAAAAAAATTTTTTAATGTTTAAATCAGTTTCTGATGCTAATTCTTACGATCACATCACATCCAGCAGGGCCTCGCTCTTATGCAAGAGGGCTCCGAACTGACGGGCAGGGCAGCCGGGGCTGGGCCTGGGAGAGTGCTGCTGGGCACTGACAGTTACTGAGGATTAATGGGCCAAGCAAAGCTCTGGGTTACGTCCGTATCACAACGGTTTATTACTCTGCACACTAGTCAGCACAGAGCCCAGTGCAGCCCGTGGTATGGCTTGGAGACAGCAATCCACTCCTCCTTTGCCGCCTCTGCTCAGCACGGGGCTCCGTGTGGATGCTGGCTAAGAGGTAGAAAGTTCCGGGCCTAGCCCGATACCGGTTCTACGTCCTTGTGCTACGTGCATCTGTGCAGTGTGTGGGCTGGGAGAGAAAGTGCCTCTCGAGGAGTGCAGATTTTAGTGGGTAAATTGGAGAAGATTTTAAGGGTCTGTCTAGCACTGGGACTTTATGGTCTGTGAGAGCTCGCAGTGCAAAGAGTCTGAGAGTCTGGCTTGGGCGGCTTTAGATCCACCGGCAACGGGGCTTCTCAAGGCCAAGTTATTTCCACGCTGCTCGTGAAGATGTGGATACTGGGGCGCCCGGGTGGCTCAGTTGGCTAAGCGTCCGACTTTGGCTCAGGTCATAATCTCACGCTCGTGGGTTCGAGCCCTGTGTCGCGTCGGGCTCTGTGCTGACAGCTCAGAGCCTGGAGCCTGCTTCGATTTCTGTGTCTCCTTCTCTCTCTCTGCCCCTGCCCACTAATGCTCTGTCTCTCTCTGTCTCAAAAATAAAATATTAAAAAATTTTTTAAAAAGGTGTGGATATTTCTTCCCTTGGGATTCTCTTAAGATAAAAACTTCCTGAGCTGGTGTCAAAGAAAGACACGTGAACAAAAGGAGCATCTTAATACTGTGCGCTTGTCCCTGGCACCCCGAGGGGGAGGGCGGGAGGAGTTCAGTGTGTTCAGAAGCCCCCGGAGCTTACAAGAGACCTGGGTTTGGGGATTCACATATTTGGGGAGAAGTGCAGGAATCGTCACCTCCCCAAAATGGATGCAGTAACTGTGAAATCAGTCATTTTTAAAAATTCAGTGACTAGTTACTGAGAGCTTCATACCTAAATCTGCTAAGTCATATGGGGAAATGATGAAATGACCACCACGTGGCTACTGTCGCAGCCCAGTAGGGGACTGGAGAGATTCACTTGTAAAGGGCTGTGAGGAAGCCAGGGGAGGGAGGGTGGCTGACAACCAGAGCCCCCGGGGAGCCTTCCTGAGAGACAAAGAGCAGGACAGCCATGAAGGACAGGGGTGGGGGGGGAGGGGTGATCGCAGAGCAGAGGGTGGGAGAGGGGAGTTAGCATGATTTGAGGGAGCACGTATAATGAGGTGAGAAAACAGAGAGGCATCATGAAGGTCTCCGGCTACTACCCAAGACAGAGGGCTTTGCAACGGTCACGTGACCTCAGGGCCTCCCACTGGTGACTCATGAGCCCGTCTCAGTGCCCAGGACTGGTCTTAATGGGTTGCTACCTGCATGTTGTTGAGAGAGTCCTGGGTACCTGTCTTCCTTCCCGTTCGCTTTACCAATGACCATCAAGGTATTTGGGCTTCCCACCAGGAAATGCACCTTTCCATGATAAAATTCTATCTAAGAAACATACTTGTTAAGCAACAGGTAGGTTACTTAAGAGGGGTGACTTTTGAACAAGTTAGCTGCTATAGGAAAATCCTTGTCCAAGGGTAACAAATGCCCTGAGTGGGAAGGGGCACAGGGAGGTGCAAGGCCTCCGCGGCGGTGGGGGCAGCCCCAAGACTTTCCTCGGTAAGTAATCTGGGTGCACAGTGCAGAATGGTGCGGGGGCGCCTGGGTGGCTCAGTCGGCTACGTGTCCGACTTCGGCTCAGGTCATGATCTCACAGTTCGTGAGTTCAAGCCCCGCGTCCTGCTCCATGCTGACAGCTCAGAGCCTGGAGCCTGCTTCTGATTCTGTGTCTTCCTCTCTCTCTCTCTGCCCCTCCCCTCATCTCTCTCTCTCTCTCTCTCTCTCTCAAAAAAGTAAATAAAGATTGAAAAAAATTAAAAAAGGAAAAAGAACGGCGAGCACCTAGATGTGGGGAAGAGATGGAGGACATGCAAAGGGGTCTGCGCCCTTCACAACGCTGTCTGCACTGGACTCACCCTGTGGATGCCTCCTTTCTTTGCCATCACTTCTGCACAGAGAAGGGAATTAATGCCATCAAAACGCTAACGCCTGTTTCTCAGAGAAGGTAAGAAACAGTCATCTCAGAATTCGAAAGCAGTTTTGATTACATTTCCTATTTTGGGAAAAGTGAGCTGGTCTCATGCTAAAAGGAGAGATCAGGGCTGCCCTTTATTTAATAGTAGAACAAATCCTACCTGGGTATCAACTAACCTCACCTCTGGTCTCCCTGTCCAAGCTTCAAACCCTTTAAAAGGCATAATAGTGAATACTTCCCCAGGGCTTGCTCTGTATCAGGCACTGTGTTTAGAACTTTATATGCACTTACCCATTTACTACTCATAACTGTCTTATGAAAACCTGTTATTGTATCTATTTTATAGATGAGGCAATTAGAATGTCTTACCTAATGTCACACAAATAGTAAGTGCCACAGGTAGGATTAAAATTTGAGAAGTCTGTATTTACTCCACGCTTTCAAACTTCTTTTCTATGAAGACAATAATAATCATGATTATCCAGTAACCAAAGTGTATCAGCTAGGTACTGCTGCATAACAAACCACCCCAACACTCAGCAGCATAAAACATAATCACTGATGACTAGAAGTCATGCATTTGTAGGTAGGCGAGGGATCCATTAATGCAAGCTGGGCTCTGTTGATTTTTGCTAGGCTCATTCATGGAGCTGCGGGTCAACTGAGAGCTTTTTCTAGGCTGGAAATGGCTGGACCACCTTAGCTGAAGCCACTTTATCTCCCTGCTCCTTGTATCCCCCTCCTGTGTTGCAAGAGGGCAAGAGAAATCATGCAAGGGCCTGAGAAGTCTAGTCTCAGAATTGGCGCACTATTTCTGCCTTATTCTGTGGGTCAAAATGAGCCACATGATATTATAGAGTGAATGTTTGTGTCCTCTCCAAATTCATATGCTGTAGTCCTAACCCCTCAGTGTGCTTATATTTGAAGTGGGGCCTTTGAAAGGCAATTTGATTTAGATGAAGGCATAAGGATGGGGCCCCGTGATGGGATCAGTGTCTTTATAAGAAGAGGAAGAGACCAGAGCTCCCTCCGCCATGTGAGCACACGGTGAGAGAGCAGCCATCTGTAAACCAAGATGAGAATTCTCAACAGAACTGGGTCACAGTGGCATCCTGATCTCAGACTTGTAGCCTCCGAACCGTAAGAAATAAATGTCTGTTGTTCAAACCCCCCAGTGTTTGGTTGTGGCAGCCTGAGCTAAGACACATGGGGAGGGAGAATGTACTCCACCTTTATGGGAGGTCCATGAAGTCCCAGGATAAAGGGTATGGATACACGGGAAGAGATGTGGGGCCATGACTGAAATCAATCCCCTAAGGTCTCACAAAGACGCTGACTCTAGACTCTAGAAAAAGGAGGGAAGGAAACCTTCAAAATCTAATGCTAAAATTACTGATGGGGGAGCATATAGGAATAGACTTGGAGACACAAGCTTTCTGTATATCCTCCTTTATTTTTCAGATGCCCGTCTTGTTCTTTTTTCTTAAAAAAATTTTAAATGTTTTATTTATTTTTGAGAGAGAGAGAGAGACAGCATGAGCAGAGGAGAGTCAGAGAGAGAGGGAGATACAGACTCTGAAGACAGACTCCAGGTTCTAAGCTATCAGCACAGAGCCCAACGTGGGCTCAAACCTGCCAACTGTGATATTGTGACCTGAGCTGAAGTCAGACACTTAACCGACTGAGCCACCCAGGCACCTCGATGCCCATCTTGTTCTAAGTAAAAAAGACTTACAGAGCAGAGAAGGTGGAATCTGTCTACAAAGGTGGCTGATGTTTTAGTAAAAAGGCATTGAGGTGACAGCACTTTTTCAATCTCACTGCTATAAACAGATCGAGGCCATGTGGCTTTAATTGCTTTTATCATAGATGTTTATGAGGGACCTATGGCATTCTTCCAGACTCACAACAACGTGTCCGCGGGGTGAGATGAGGGTAGCACTGCCCTGTGCCCCATTTTTAGATTATCTTCCAGAAATTCGAGCCCAGCCACAGAAATCATCCCCGGTAATCTCAAATTGGCAGAGTCAGGCCAATTATCTGCAATTTCATCTGTCAAAATAGTTTGGAGAATTATCACGTGCTGGGGGAGGGAGTCTGATGGGAAGGCTTCTCCAAAGCTCTGGAACGTTCACAAGTTTGAGACGGTGTGAGACGCTGGCCTTGGGTAGAGGACATGTCACTAATTCCCCCCATGAGCTTTCCCGTCTTATGAACAGACTAAAGCAGACAGGAAAATCGGCATTGGGAACACCGATGCACTTCGCACGCAACAGGCCCCACCAAGCGCCCGCTTGTCCTGCAGGGATGGGGTCTCTGCCCTAAGAAACGAGCTTTCCTTCCATCCTGCCCGTCTGGTGGGAGGAGGACATCAAAAAGCTGGAAGCAGCTGCACAGGGTCAGATAAATGCCAGTCGGGACGGCCTGCCTTTGATCAGCAAATCCTTACAGCAAAGCGCTAATTCTCCTGGTCCCATTAAAATTAAAGGGCTTCCAAACATTTTTTTTTTTTAACTTTCCTTCACACAGGGAGTTTGCAAAGCACAGCTTTTCCTGACTTTTACAAACAGCAATTCCCCTGATTCAGGTGCTGAATGATAGCCACAGCGTCCGGGGACCTTCTGAGGAAGCATCTGTCAATGCCGCAGCTCCGGGACCATGGATGTTAATCACCAGTGACCCGGGAGGGCGCCAGGGGTCACTCCTGCAAATGTGTCCCCTGGAGCCAGCGCGGGATGGCAGGACACCCACCACCGCAAATGCTCTGTGAGACTGCATTCTACTGTGAACTCTTATACTGCAGGGCCTGGACTCTCTGGATGTCTGACAGACGGCTGTTTTTCATGGCCCTGAAGGCATCGGGAGGCTCCTTACTGCCATGTGCCGTCTCTAACAGGAAATGTCTGCAAGAGTTCATGCCCTAAACATTTTTTCTTACTTTTTTTTATGTCTTTATTTTATTTTGAGAGACAAAGAGTGAGCAGGGGAGGGGCAGAGACACAGAATCTGAAGCAGGCTCCAGGCTCTGAGCTGTCTGCACAGAGCCCGACAAGGGGCTTGAACCCACAGAGAGTGAGATCATGACCTGAGCTGAAGTCGGACGCTCAACCGGCTGAGCCCCCAGGCATCCCTGAATATTTTTATTTATATACCTTTGTCCTTGTTCTCGTTGATAAGAGCTTTCACAATAATAATAACGCGGCAACACCTACCACTTGGTGAGCGTCTGCTCTGAGCTAGGCGCTTAAGGGCTTTGCCAATGTCACCGCACGGTTCTCAGACTTGGGGAGTAGACCAATCAGAAGTGCTCCCACTTCTTTTGGCAAAGAAGTCTGAGAAAGTGTCTCTTCGGGATTCTGACACGTCTGACCTCCTGTTCCTGAAGGTGGGCCATTTGGCTTGGCATTGATGAATGCCCCCAAGGAGAAGGCTCAGAGCAACCGTGACAGGACCTTACAGAAAGCAATATTTGAATCTGAACAAATCATCCAGCAGCAAAAACCGGCAAGACAGGCTGCAGAATGCTCTCCTACCTGTCCCTGATGGTGCGTTTGCCCCCTGCACACGTGGAAATCCATCCCGGGAGCAGAAAGAAAGCCAAGTATGAAGGATACCGACCCCTCCTTCGGAAGCCCCCAGCTAGAAAACAGATGCCCTTATTCTGGAGACTGGAGGGGTTGGTGGTCTGCTGGTCCCCATTAGAGTCGCTGGGGGCAGGAATCTGTCTCCATTGGGCTAGACGAGCAGGTCTCAGTTTTGCCCCCCCTCCCCCCGCCCTGCTCCAGGCAGCATTTGTCAATGTCTGAAATCATTCTTGGTTGTCACAAGTGGAAGGCGGGCTTGTTACTGACGTTTAGTGAGTAGAGGTCAGGGAAACTGCTAACACCCTACACAGCCCAGGACACCTGCACGACAAAGAGTTATTGGACCCCAAGTGTCAACAGTGCCACAGCCGGAAACCCTAGGTTGGGTGGAAGGTCTGGAGGGCCCAAGACCGTGTCTGTTGTGCGGGGGGCTGTGTCTCCAGGACCTCGCACCGTCCGGCACGGAGCGGTCTCCACTCACTGCCTGGACACTGACTAACGGCAGGTGGACCAAATCCAGCTACACGAGAGATAAAAGCACTTCTAAGAGTCAAGGTGAGATGCCCGTCCATCCTCCCCTGCTACAGTCACCTGGGAGACTTGAAAAAGTTTCCGGTTATTACTGGGTATGTCATGTTTGTGCATTTCTAACTTAGACACCCTTACCTTCTTCCTCCACACTTCCAACAAATCATTGTTTGCCTCCTTGTGATTTCGTGTCTTCTCCGCTAAACACCCTCCAACACACAGGACAGCCCCCATGACAAAGGCGACCCAGCCCCAAAGGCATTATAATAACACTGATGTTTGGGGAAACTCTGACTTAAACTAAATGTACAAGTTGTCACTCTGTGCATGGGACCTAAGCTTTGGCAACAGTGATGGCAGCACTGTCCCCATGAGGAAAGTCCCTTGTCCGACCCAAAGAGACAAGTTTTGAACCCTTGATTCTATTGCCCAGGTGCTAAACTCACCAGTGACTCGGCAGTAGGGTCTCCAACTACTGCCACCATCAGGCCATTGTGGGAAATGCAACATGAGGAGTCAGACTGGCTGCAATTGGAAGTAGGTGGAGGCTGGCTTCCTTGCTTGGTGGAATTGCTGCTTCTTCCAGTTTCTGACTGTCACCGTTGCCATGGAGAGCATTTTCTTTGAGCTTGAGGGGACTGGGGACGGATGGCTCTCGCCACGCATGGTCTTTCCACTGACGTGGTGGCCCCTTGGACCAGCCCCTCTAGTTCCTACAAGATGCCTTCACATATTCATCTCTGAAACAGACAGAAGCGTACCGAATGGCCGACTGATGGAGAGGAAGCCAATTACTGGTTTAAAAAAAAGCCTTTATGGTTGGTTGATTCCCACCCTCGCACTCTCTTAAAATGTCTATATTATCCTGAGCAGCTAGACACCTCAGAACGTCTCCCATCTAAAGACTACGCAACACAACGCTCTCGCTCCCATTAGCTCTTGCTCAGAAATGACCAGAAAGGGAGAATGGGTAAGTAGTACCTTTCTCTGACTATTATGCAAGACGATATTTCTTTTCCAACATAAAAAAAAAAAAAACACATAAATGCCTGGCCGGGAGGGAGGATCCTGATACTAAACAAATCCCATTTGCAGCTCAGTGCCAGCAGACTCGCAGAAGACACGATAGAAGCATCTGCCCGGCAAGTGAAAAACATACACCGTCGAAACAATTTCATTTCACGTCATTTTCTTTGCTCTGTTGTCGCTGCCCTGCCGTGAGTGTTCCCCACTCAGAATCTAAAGATGAACATGCTTGGGGCACCTGGGTGGCTCAGTCGGTTGAGCGTCCAGTTTCGGCTCAGGTCATGATCTCACGGTTCGTGGGTTCGAGCCCCGCATCGGGCTCTGTGCTGACAGCTGGCTCAGAGCCTGGAGCCTGCTTCGGATTCTGTGTCTCCGTCTCTCTTTGACCCTCCCCTGCTCACGCTGTCTCTCTCTGTCTCTCAAAAATAAATAAAACACATTAAAATAAAAAAAAAATAAAGACAAACATGCTCATCTCCATTTCATGAGCACTTACTATGCATTTCACCTGGGTCGTCTCTTTTAACCACACCACGTGGTCAGAGTGGGCGTGTGATTTGCCCAAGACTGCATGGCCCAGGATGGGTGGCTGAGAGATGGCCACTCTGGCTTGCTCAGACTTGATCTCTGATGATGGACACGTGTTCTTTCCGGGTACTCTGCACTTGTGGATGCCCGGTGCACGCTGCTAATGATGATCAAGATGGCAGAACTTTCCCTGAGAAACAGTGAGCTGCTCTGCATTCGCATTCACGGTATTTGGGTGCTGGGTCCTGACACTCTTCTTTTTTTAAAAAAAAAACTGTTTCTGGCTCAATTGGCATATAATAACATTGTATAAGTTTAAGGTGTCGACTTCCTACACTTACAAGTTGCAACATGATGACTTTTTTTGTGTTGTCCCCACCCTCTTACTGATGTGTTCCTGAATGACCCAGAGTCATGCCTGTCCCAGGGAACACCTGCAAGGGGAGGAGGACCTTGCTTCCATACGGACTCCAGGGACTCTTTGTGTTGAGTTGATCACCCACATGTTCAGCTCCACATGACATGACCTTACACCTTCTGGCGAGTGTGAGGGGAGAAGCCCAGTCCATTGAGCCTTTAATGGGTCTCCGTGTGAGCCTCCCATTGCAGATCAGGATGACGGTTTCCCTACAGTCTTACTGTAAATACAAGCCACTACTACGTCCTGGACTTAGCTGAAGAAAGGTCGTCTACCCCAGGGCTGGGCAGAGGCTGTCCGTGTTGGTCTGACTCACAGAGAGAAGATGTGTGGGTCTCCAATGGACCCGGGGTCGACCTGGGGGTTTGCCTCTCTGATCTCCCCTTATGGCTGAAGCTGACCCCTCCTGCATTCTTTCTCAAGGGTGTGTGATGCTCCTGTGGCCAATAAAAGGCAAACTGAAAGCATCACCGAATTCACAACTTTTCCATTATTATCAGGTTTTGTCAATTAACAGTCATGAACGTACCTCCTCTTTCTGGCAGAGGTCATTGAGATTAGGGGTCATCTTGCCGGAAGAGGCTGGACACTGCTATCTTGGAGCTGTCAACAACGGAGGTTCCCAAGCTGAGCTGAAAGTGTCCCGGCCCATGCCCCCCAAAGGCTGACATGTATGAGAGTCTGGGTAAAGCACGGATGTTTGGGCTTTAGTTCTTTGGAAATTGGCAATTCCAATGTGACCTATGGGATCACTCTTGGTTAATCAGATGATTCAATTTACTATCCTACTTTCTCTCACGCCCCTTCCCAGGATAGACTCAGCATGTGCCTGTCCATTTTGATGCATGTAATTTATCCTCAAGTCCTGCCGCATAGTGAGGGGGACGTTCCATAGATGCTAACTGGATTAAGCCACTCTCCCGGGGCCGTCGGTGGTCATGATCTGGAACGTACTCCCTCCTGAAGGAGTGGACCTCAGTGCTAACTCAGGAAGACCGCACTCCTGTCAGTTCCCACGAAAGCCTTCTTCATCTCCCCTTATTCTGAACTCTGATCAACACCAGAGGCTTTGAGTTCAAAGGAGGTTCCAGATGAGTTCCCATTGGCCTAAGTGAAGCTTGAAATTTAGCCTAATGGATAAAAGAAGTGGGTTCTCACGGGTGGAATTAGTGGTATTCCAGATGCATATGACATGGCTAAGATATTTTCCAGAACCCCCCACCCCCACTTGCCTGAGGTGGGTATGAGCATCTTGCAGGCACTTTCCCGTCTTCCTTTGGGGTGGGACTTGGGACTCGTGCCCCAGACCGTCCCTCGTCCAGCAAATCATTTGGAGGACACTGTTTGCCTGCTGTCCACCCTGAGATTAGCTCTGTTCTCTTCGCCTGACGGCCGTCTTGCCTACCTGGGGTGAGGTCCCACGGATGTGCCCTCAGAGCATCCGTGAGGACGCGCAGGTGGTCTGCGGTGCTCACACAACCAGCTGTATAGTCTGGAGGCTGCTTGCCAGTAAACGTCCGCATGTGGCTCAGGGTTTGGTGTCACAGAACCCGGCAGCAAGGCTGCAGGAGAGCCGCTAATTCACAACCCCCTCCAACCACAGCCTGGGGACAGCTACCAAAAAGGACTTGATAGGTGAGCACGCTCGAATGGACATATGTCAATTTACACAATTGGTTTTGCAAGAATGGGAGGGATTTTACTATCCACCTCTATACGAGACCCACGTAAGAAATAACCCAGACAACCAGAGCCCTGGAAAGTTTCCCCTTCCTTAGCACAGACACCTAACTTTCATCTCTGAGATGCTCTGCGATTCCCTACGAAGACTGAGGCCATCTTTCCACCGGACACATCACCTTGAAATTAGAGAGGGAACACACACCCCAGGCCTGCCTCCCAGGGCTGCAGGGCTGTGCAGGATGCACCCCTTTCCCTAGGCCTATGAGGCAACATCTGATTTCTTGCAAACTGCCTCTATATAGTCTTTGTCTACTGTTCCATTCCCTTTGGTTCAGGCCTTCTTTCGCAGGAGCTGTGGTTCACCCAGCTATTCACATGGCTGCTTCCCACGCATCCTGCAGGCCTCCCCCTACCTGTCACCTCCTCAGGGAGGCCTTCCCAGATTACTCTACCTGCCCAGGATAGTTCCATGTCAGTCTCTAATTCCACGCTCTGTTTCCATCACATGGTTTTACATTTTATAATTAATTACTAATTTGTTTCCTTACTGACCACCCAAGCCTCCCACTAGACTACAATCTTTTCAAGGGCAGGAGCCTCGTGCATCTGACTCACCACCAATGTCGGGGGCAGAGCAGGTGCTTAATATGTATTTTGTGACCACATAAAATGATCCAGAATACTTTCGCTGTGACAGAATCAGCGACGAGCTGCAAGGTGGGGCTGGACTCATGAAGATGTGTAGCTTGCTCTGAGGACGCTCAGTACAGAATTGTCTCCGAACAGGGCCTGCTGACGAGGTGAAGAGTTGTGTCATCTTGGAGCAATGGTCTGTGCCTGGGGGCCATTTCGCTTCTCCTTCCAGGGGACATGCGGTAACGTGTAGAGACATTTTTGGTTGTCACAGCTGGCGAGGTGCTATTGGCACCCAATGGGGAGAAGCCAGAGACGCTACTGAACACAGTTCACGGGATGGACCCCAACATCAAATAATTATCTGTCCCAAAACGTCAGTAGCGCTAAGCCTGAGAAAGCCTGTCTGTGAGTGATTATATTTGCCGGACCTTGATGACCCATCTCCCAAAACTCAAAGTCCAAGAAAATATACTTAATCCAAGCGATCGTTCTTTGCTGACCATAGATACATTTTGATTCTCTGACTGGCCCCAGGTTGATGGTGCAGCGAGCAGGACCCAACGATACTGCGGCCATAAGGAGTCACAGAGACAGCCTGAGTTGAGCCCATAAAACACGGGTAGATGTTTAACAACGAATCTCTGACACAAGCTTGTCATCAGCTTTTTCCAAAGAATGCGGAAAAGTTCCTCTTACTGGTTTCCAGACCACTCCGCACTACCAAACCAAAAGATCAAAGCTCGTGAGGTCGATAAATGAGAGGGACGATTATTCACATTAGTAAGCGATTCCTCTTTTTCCAGACGGATTCTCTGCCAGCTTCCTTTAAACAGTTGGCTCCTCTCGTGCATTTAAAATCAACCTGCTCCACAAAAGCATTAATTTGCGTGCAGTTTCAGGCCCACGTCCGTTGTGAAAAGCTACCCGCATCTTTCAGGGGAAGCACACTTGCCCTGCTTCCCAAAGATAATTCTCCCGATTTCTTGGTTTTCTCTTCGGAATGTGGTCTGTTTGGAGGACAAGGCCCGTGTCTCTCTTGGATGCTTGGTTCTGCTTCTTGAACCTCAAATATTTTGGGAGGCCAATAAATATGTATCGATTCTGATGAGGCAAACAGAACCAGAGAGGCGTTTTCTCACATCCTGGTCATGTTCCTCGGGGGCGTTTCTACCGGCAGCCGCAACACGTGCATCGAGAAGCTCATCGAACACGCTGCCTCTCAGAGGGCCTGGGGAGCTCTGTGGAGGCCCCGAGACCACCCTTCTCCAAGTCAGCCCTCACTAGTCTCCCGCCAGACACTCCCAAGGCATCATCTCTCACCCGTGCATCATTTTCGGATTCTGTCTCCGCTGCAGAGGGTGCCCCTAAAAGCATACTGTCTGATGTACGAGATACTTCGGCAAGATGGGGTCAACCTTGCTGCAGATGTCTCCAGATGACACTGAAGACTAGGAGAGGCTTCCGTTCGCCTTCCCTCAGCGAGGCAGGGTGGAGCAAGAGCTTGCAACGCGTGGTCCCCGGACCGGCAGCACCAGCATCACAGGTGAGCTGGTCAGAAATGCACCTGCTGTGCTGAGGTTCCGGGGGTGGGGCCCAGCCATCTGGGTTTTCATGAGCCCTTCAGGTGACTCTGAAGTATGCTCAACTTTGACAGGTACCAGCTGAGAGGCTCACGTTTTCCCTGGAGCGCTGAGTCTGTGTCCACATCCGGCTGAAGAGCTGTCCGTAATGTTCTATGGAAGATATGTGTTCACTCCATGGCTCTCTGAGAAGCTTCAGGGACCCAGGGCCCCTGGAAGTCTGGGGTTTCTGAGCCCGATAGGCAGAGAAGAGGATGATGTTGGAGGTAGTGAGTCCACCACGTAATCTTGTCCTAATCTGCCTTGGCTTTCCCCACATGCAGCTTCCTCCACAGGATGGAGAAGTGCCTGCCCTCTCCCGGATGGACATATCCTTGGCCTTCCGAGGTGTGCAGGCTGTGGGAGGGGGCAAAGGAGAAGTGACCCCAGGGCAAGGTCCTTGAATGCTCAGGAGCTGAGCAGCCCGCATCTGGGGTTGACCATGCTCGCTGGACAATAGTTTAGCAGCCCCCATTTGCTTCTAGGCAGGTTCTAGGAGTCCTGGAGGAAGGGAGGTCCCTGCGCCACCCTTCAATCCTGCCCAGTTCCCCACCCCAGTCTCTTTTTTGTCACTAGCCCAGGTGGCCCCCACCTCCTTCTTCCTCTTTCCACTTACCTCCAGCCCCTAAGCCTATTCTCTCTCAAGCTGATCTTCTCTCATTTCTGGGAGTGGAAAAATGTACTCTGCAGAACCACGGCATGTAGCTTTTGGCTGGTGTTTCTAAGTCTTTTAGAAAAACACAATGCCCGTCTTTGGGGCCGATGCAAATTCTCATGCCTGATGGCGTGGGCCACAGAGGGGTGAGGAGGGCTTTCATGCATGTGTGGGAGGTCGGGAGGTTGGGAACGCACCTAAAACACAAAGGTCAATGCTTTGGATATGGTCCCACCATGTGGTGACTCACTTATTGAACGTTGCTGGTGACCTTGACCTTGACCCCACACCACCATGAAAACATGAATTACCATAACAATGGTTTGTTTCTGACTTATACGTTTTTTGCTGAATCAGTATCTCAAAGCAGAGAGGCCAGATTCTCCCACAGGTATGTGATGCCGAACCTAATTTGTGCAACTGGTGCTTGGGCTATGGACATATTTGTTCCCTTGGGGCTCTTTGTCTTTTTTTTTTTTTAATGTGTGTATTTTGACAGAGAGACACAGAGAGAGATAGATATGAAAAGAGATGTGGAGAGAGGGCGAGAGAGAATCCCAAGCAGGCTCCCTGCTCAGCACGGAGCCCCACACAGGGCTCCATCCCATGGCTGCAAGATAACGACCAGAGCTGAAACCAAGTCAGAGGCTGAACTGTCTGAGCCATGCAGGCAGCTCGACCTTGGGGTTCTTGCTCGGCTTTGCTTCTGTGTGAAATACCTTCCCCAGGAGACACGCTATCCGTCGAACAAAGTGTCCTAAAGGAGCAGGCGTAGCCCAGCAGCCAGCCTTGGAAGCCTTCTCCTTCCATCCCTGTTGCTTCCCGAACACCCCTCCTCCCTTCCCTACTCTCCAGACAGAAGCACCACTTTGCACATCTTGGCTGGTGTAGTTCAAGGCTGCTCTGAGGCGGAATAGATCCAGCGACACAGGTGTCTCCTGTCACCGCACCTACATTTTACACACCAGGTCACGCACACCCTTTCAGGGAAGTACGGTCCTGAAGGCACCTGGAGAGGGTTAAAGTTAAGGACCAGGTGCTGCATGAGGAAGTGAAAGGAGGAACGACGCGTTTCTGACGTCTCTGTGGTCTGGACAGCAGCAGCGGTGGCTCTGCCGTCACCCGCAGAAAATAAAGTACCTTCTCCTCAGAGGAAACGTGCCGATGGAGGATCTCTTACTTTGCATTTAGAAACGCATCTTGAGGCGCCTGGGTGGTTCAGTTGGTTGAGGGTCTGGCTTTGGCTCAGATCATGATCTCACAGTTTGTGGGTTCGAGCCCTGTGTCGGGCTCTGTGCTGACAGCTAGCTCTGAGCCTGGAGCCTGCCTTTGGATTCTGTGTTTCCCTCTCTCTGACCCTCCCCTGCTCATGCTGTCTCTCTCTCACTCAAAAATAAAACATTAAAAAAAAAAAGAGGGGCACCTGGGTGGCTCAATCGGTTAAGCCTCCGACTTCGGCTCAGGTCAGATCTCACATTCGTGGGTTCGAGCCCCGCGTCAGGCTCTGTGCTGACAGCCAGCTCAGAGCCTGGAGCCTGCTTCCGGTTCTGTGTCTCCTTCTCTCTCTGCCCCTTCCCCTCTCATGCTCTGTCTCTCTCTGTATCAAAAATAAATAAAACATTTAAAGAAAAAAAACGCATCTCCAGGCTGACTCCCTCCTGGGGCGATGCTGCCGAAACAGGTCTTGGGTAAAGGATCCACCTTCCATCTCCAGACGTTGTGCCTGAGCTCATGAAGGTCAATACTGTTTGCTCAACTCCCTGGAAGGCTAGAGCCCCACATCAGCCGCTGCTTGAAAGGTGGGCCAGAGCAAGGCGAGCTAGGAGGCAGCAGAAACGGACCCGGATGTGTTGGGAGAATGTGCCTGAGCAAATGAATGTGCTATGGAGAGACAGCAGGAAAAAGCAAATCAGTATTTCTCCACTTATCATTCCTTGATATTTTTTCTACTAGGAGTTGTGAATTTGAGGAGTTGTGTTCAACACCATGAAAATTCCAGTTGCTAAAAATTAAAGCAATGCCTTCTCCTGCTTTGCTTGGTTACGCTGTCCAGGCAGAGGGCTCTGGGGGCCTGGCGGGCGGGACGCGGCACAGGTGATATCCACCTGCACCCAGATCACCACACCTATTTCTGAGCTTTTGACACAGCCGTTTTTCCAGATCCCAAAGACAGTTGTAAGGGCCCGGCTATGAGATAAATTGTGAGCGTCGATCCTGTGGTTGATAAAACAGATCTGCAACCACATCCTGAGGAGTCCTAGAGGGAGGGTCACTCACAAACACTCGGATGACAAAATATGAACGTGTGCTTCCGGGTGAACAGCCTCTTGACGCTAAGATGATAAACTTCTGCTCTTGGGGATGCATCCCATCAGCAAACAGATTGACACTGGGGTCACCTGCTTTCCAGAAACAGTCATTCTTCCAGAGCGAGACCGGGGAGCGGTGTGGGGGCTGTGAAAGCGCCGGTTTGTCTCTGCCCTGTTCTCCTCCCGACACTGTCCCTTCACAGCTGGGACACGACCATGACTGCACATCCCTCTCCCGCTAGGGTTTTGTGCTGGACACGGCTGTGTGTTGTGCCTACCTGTGCAGCGGCACTCAGTCACTCAGTCTTCACAGTAGACCCCGTGGGGAACCCCGCTTCTGTCAGTGAGGAGGCTGAAGCCTGAAATGGATCTGAGACCCGCATTTAGATCAGACTCTGGGCTCTGGCGACCCTAACCTTTCTTACTTAGGGCTCTCACGCTTTGACGGGGTCTATTTCCTTCCGAACATTCCAGGCTCCAGGTTCAGGTACAATCAGACGAAGAGTCCCCACAGCACCAAGAGAAAACGCAGCGCTTAGGGGGAAGTTGGCAGGAAGGCAGGCTCAGGTGGGCATGGACCCGTAGGGGCAGGAGTCCTCCTAAGAAGCCCCCCTCACATCACACAACACAGCTGGACACACACTGTCCCCGCACGAAGCCAGCACACGGCCCGGCTTCTGATGAGTCTGTGTGGAAGCCAAGAATATGAGTGGAGGGACACTGACATTGTTACTCAGCCCAGATTCCCCGGCCCTGCTGCCCAGAGAGAGGGGACACAGGTAACCAGCAGGCTGGATCATTTTCAAGATGGCCACATTTTGGGGAAAATCTTCCAAGTTTCCTACATCTGGATGAAGAACTGATCCTTCACTTGTCCAGAGGCTCGCCATCCCCTCCCGGCCCCAGCAAGCCTTGACCCTGGCCCCTGGGTGGCCAACGGCCTCAGGGGAGACGCAGTCACAACATTTCATTTTCTGCTTTTGCTCTGAGAGTTGTACACCAAGGAAACTACGCTTACCTGCCGAGCCACCGCCAGCTCTCATGAGTGTGTTCCCCACAAACTTTCCACTGTAAAGGACGATGTTTAGATACTTAGTTTTTAAATGGGAACAGCTGCAATGGGATAGCAGACAGCTTTAATGAACAGATGTGTATTTCTAGAGAAATCGATTTTCCTTTTTATTATTGTGTCACCAAATTTGGTTTATTTCCAGGCAATTTACATTGGAAGCTATGGCTCGCTTATGAACTAACAATAATGACTGTGGCCTCCAGCTAGAGAAATTTATCTCCGCAGATCTGCTAAGCAACGGAAAATTTTTAGTTATTATTATTAGCAACACGCCAGAAGAGGGAAATCTACACTTTACAAGCGATCTGCAGTACTAACCACTTCTGCAGTCTCATTTAGAGGAAGCCTTTTTGATGTTGAGTTGGTCTATAAAGTTTTATATTTTTAACCCAACTAGGGCGATTTTGTTTCTCAAGGGATGTTAGGCAACGTCTGAAATGAAATGTTTGGTCTGTTGTGACTGGGGTGGGGGGATCGAGGGGGTTGCTACTGGCACTGCCCGGGGAGAGGCCAGGGCCGCTAACTAGATATCCTGCAGGGGGAGGTGCCGGGGCGGGGGGGGGGCCTCAGTCGGTTGAGTGTCTGAC
>NC_043707.1:131788534-131797672 GCF_006229205.1 Suricata suricatta
GTGGGGCTCGAACCCACAGACTGTGAGATCATGACCTGAGCCGAAGCCAGATGCCCAACTGACTGAGCCACCCAGGCGCCCCACCCCCAACAGGTATTATCTTGCCCCAAATAGTGTAGAGATTGGAAACCCTTGCTGTTGATGAGTGGAAATGTGTTCTGAAAAAATATGTCAAAGACCTACCGCCCCTGTACCTCAGATGCCACCTTATTAAGCACGAAGAGGCAGGGAAGACTCCTTCCCTAGAGGTTTCCGGGGGAGCACAGCCCTGCTGACCCTGATTGCAGACTGTGGCCTCCAGAACTCTGAGAGAACGAGCTGTTTCCAACCACCTAGTTTGTGGGACTTCCTTACAGCAGCTCTCGGAAGCCCAGAGACTCCTTTTTCCTTAAGTTTATTTATTTACTTTGAGGTGCATATAGAGAGACGGCATGCGGGGAGGGGCAGGGAGAGACAGAGTCGCCAATGGCGCAGAGCCCGATGCGGGGTTCAATCTTACAGATCGTGAGATCATGACCTGAGCTGCAATCAAGAGTCGGATGCTCAACCAGCTGAGCCACCCAGGCGCCCCAAGAGTGAAATTTTATTAGGAATGTATATGGTTTCCTCATTCTGAACCTCTTCCCCAGATGTCATGTTACTGAATAACCCTGCCAGACAGGCACCATTACCCCCGTTCTGGAGATGAACAAAACCTAATAGCATTTGCCCAGAGCTTTCTCCTGCCAGCCCTCATGCTGTGTGCTTCACAAACATTAGTTCAGGGAGCCTAGGACACAGCGGTGATGATCAGTCCCATTTTGCAGTGGAGGAAACTGAGGCACAGAGCGTTGAAGTTCACTCCCCAGGTCCCATAGGTGGGAAGTGGAGGACGTTCAAATGCCCTCTAGGGCCTTCACTCTGAACTCTATGTTCTCAGGCTTTGTAGTGCCAGAGTCTGAAAGACACTCGAAGTTCATGCAACCAGTCGGTGCCAAGGACAGGACCCTGCCTCCCCCAAACACCAAGACCCCATCAACAACATGTCTCTAACAAAGAGAGTTTTCATAGAAAGCAGTTCTTAAACCACATCCCACTGGAAAAGGGTTCTGAGGCAAATTAAGAGCAGGATCATCGCATACAATAACCCTCTATTGTAGATTCAAAAATGTCACTAGGAAAAGTTCTGATAAGGTGTGCACTTACCCTCCCCCCGCCCAAAACCCTGAAAACCTATTTGTTGTGTTTAATCCAACGGTTTCTCAAATTATTTGACCATAGAAACCATCTTACAGGACACTGTTCATAGCCGGTGCAGAGAAAAGCAAATTTTTTTTTCTGCAAAGAACCAGTAATACTTTGTGTTTTTCGGTCCTCACCTCATATGGTCTCTGTCCTCTGTTTGTTTTCCTTTTTGCAACCCTTTAGAAACCCTTTTTTTAGGCCAAAAACCATCCTTAGCATGAGGGTCATAAACATGCCAGTAGCAACAAACTTTTGTTCTGTTGCCCCAAGTTTGTTAAAAAGGATGGAGTTGAGAAATGTCAGTGGAGGACAACTTTTGGATTATTTTGTCACTAAGATTTCACTTGGATTATTGTTTGTCACTAGGACAGTGCTAAGAAATCCGTGTCAGAAATCCAGTATCAGAAACCTGAAATTCTGTGCATTTCCCCGCGGTTTTCCTTCCACGTAACAAGTGAGAAAATAGAAAAGTCGGAGCAGTAAATTGTTTTCTGAGTTGTGTGTCCCTGGCTGGAGGGAAAATGACTCAGAGCCAGAAGGTGGGTGGATGGGGATCTATGTGGAGCCCAGACGGGGCTCAGGCTCCTAGAACGTCCCCCTGCCCAAGGGTGGGAGACTTAGATGTTGAAGCATCATCTCAACATTATGCAGATGATTCTCTCTCTGTCTCCCCGACGCAGGTGGACGCTTGCCAGGGGGAGTTTATAGAGATTTCAGAGTCCCCAACTGCCAACCTTAGCAAGATAATGAGGACTTTTACGGGCGCCGGATTGGATTTCCTTTAAAAATGCAACCATGGCTCCCTGGAGTGAAATGCTGGGGGCCTTCTGGAGCCAGGGTACCTGTTCTTGGAGATCTATATTTAGAGGTAGTTGCTTCTTTGTAGGAGGAGAAATAATGTATGATGCGGCTTGGGCCTGGAGGCAAGGCCTGCACTGCGGATGCGGGCTTTGCCATTGCTCCACCTCACGGAGGCTGAGCCCCCCTTTCTATGGTAGTTCCTCTACCAGTGAAATCTCTCCAAAGGATGAAACAGAGACAAATGAGACACACATTTTAGCAAACATGCAGCAGGAGTACATGGCAGAGACACAAAGAATGCATGCTGTGGGTTTGGATCCTGGATTTGCTATTTTTCTAGCTGTGGGAACTTGCAAAACTGACTTAGCCTCTAAGAAGTGCGGTTTCCCTATCTATGAAATGGGGATAATAATTCTGATTTTAAAGTGCTGATGGGAGAATTAAGCTATGCAAACAAAACCTTGCATCTAGTGGATACATTGTATCTCTGCCCAATAGCCACACTGGCCGTGGCAGACAGGAGTCAGGTCTGCGGCTGCATTCACCCTCGTGTTCACCCTCGTGTGTGATCCCTGCCCCTTGAGTGTGGGTCGCACCTGTGACTTGCTTCTTCCTAACAAAATATGGCAAAGGTGCTGAAATGTCAATGGCATGAGTGTGTCCCCCGAGATCACAGCATCTGCCTTGATGAGCAGGTGCTTCTCTGCCTCCATCTTGCTGGCTTTGAAGAAGGAAGGCGCCAGGTTGTGAGCACAGCCTGGGAAGAAGGCCACGTATTTGGCGCGTCTGAGCGGCTCAGTCCCATAAGCACCTGACCCTTGGTTTGGGCTCAGGTCACGATCTTGGGTTGGAGCTCCACACTGGGCTCCGTGCTCTTAGCATGAAGTCTGCTTAGAATTCTCTCTCTGCTATTCTCTCTGCACACCCCCCCCAAAAGATAAATACACTTTTTTTTTTAAGGCCATGTGACAAGGGCTGAGAGCAGCCCCCCACCAGCGGCCATGAGAAATGTTGGCCGTGGGTCCAGGGGCGTGCAAGAAACTGAAACGCTGAATGCTGTCCACTGCCACGTAAAGACACCCATTGGATCCAGCCTTCAGAGGAGACCACAGCCTGGCCAATACCTGATCGCAGCCCGCAGGGGACTCTGACGCCGAGCTCCCAGCTCAGGTATGCCTGGACATGCGGCCTACAGAAATGTCAGACAATAAATGTGAGGTGTTTGAAGCCACTAAGTCTGTGATGATGTTGTGATGCAGCAGTGAGGAACTAATACTGTGGCTTTCAGTCTGTTTCTGAAATGTGTCATTGACTCTCTGCCCAGAGAGACTTTTCTCATTGCTGTTCTTTACCTTAACCCTCCTTCCCCTCCTCCGAGAACCTCAGCTCAGGAATCCAGAAAAAAACCTTTCTTCACCCTAACAGGTACTTCCTCATTCAAAAGAGTCATCACTGTTGTAAATTTCTATTTATTTGCGTGACTGCCGTGCTTTTGGGGTGTAAATTGCATACAGTGAAATGCATAGATCTTAAATACAATTCTACCCACCTCGGCAAATGCATCCACATAACACCCCAGAAAACTCCTTCTTGCTTCCACTGCCTCGCTGAGCCAGAGAAACCACTGATTTCATTTTCAGTGCTACACATTAAATTTTTTTTGGTTCTGAAACATCATGTAAACGGAACTATACAGTTGGTTGCTCTTTTGTCTCTGGCCTCTTCCACTCTCTGCATAATACTTGTGCATCTCGGGGGTTGGTTGGTTGGTTTCTGTTTTTGGTTTTTATTGTGGTTGCTCGGTAGTATTCCATTGTGTGAATAAACTGGTTTACTTATCCGTTCTCCAGTTATGGAACATCTGAGTTAACTGTTTTGGGTTATTGTGAATAAAGCTGCTCTGTACAATACTTTTACAGACAAGCATTTGCGTTTCTTTTTTTGGTAAATCCCTAGGAATTGCTGGATTATAGGGTAGATGTATACTTGACATTTTCAGAAAATGCCCATATTTGAAATTGATGCAACCGTTTTTACACTAGCAGTGTGTATGTGTTCCAGTTGATTCTTTGCCAACATTGGGCATTATCAGTCTTTTTTTTTTTTAAGTTTCTTTATTTGGGGAGGGGTAGGGGAAGAGAGAGAGAGGGACAGAGAATCCCAAGTAGGATGCATGCTGTTAGCGCAGGGCCTGTGTGGGGCTCAAACCCGCCAACCATGGGATCTTGACCTGAGCTAAAACCAAGAGTTGGACGCCCAACTGACTAAGCCACCAGGCACCCCCATCAGACTTTTTAACGCTAGCTATTCTCACAGGTGTGTAGTGGTATCTAATTTTGGTTTAAATTTGATGGCTACTGATGTTGAGTACATTATTAAGTCCTTATCGATCATTTATACATCTTTTTTTTGGTGAACTATTAGCTCTCTATTCAAGTGTTTTGCTCATTATTTTTTTTTTAATTGAGTTGTTTGTCTTTTTATTGGTGAATTGTAGAAGTGCCTTACACGTTCTGGAAACAAGCCCTTTGTCAGTTACAGCCATTGTGAAAATTTCCTCTTCACTCACAGATTGCCTTTTCATTTCTTAATGATGTCTTTTGAAAAGAAAACGATTTTAATTTTTAGTCCAATTCATCGCCCTTTTTATTTTATGTTTTGTGCTTTCTGTGCCCTACCCAAGAGATCGTTGCCTAGTGTGAGGTTATGAAGATATTTCCCTATGTTTTCTTCTTTTTAAAATAAAAAAAAAATTTAGTTTATTTAATAGAGAGGAATTGAGAGAGAGAGAGAAAGTGCACAAGCAGGAGAGAGGCAGAGAGAGAGAGGAAACAGAGAGAGAAGGGAAAGAGAGAGAATCCTAAACAAGAAAGCTCCAAACTGTCAGCACAGAACCTGATGCAGAACTTGAACTCATGGACTGTGAAATCATGACCTGAGCTGAGATCGAGTTGGATACTTAACCGACTGAGCCCCCCAGGTGCCCTGTCCCTATATTTTCTTCTAAGGGTTTTGTAGTTTGTATCTTTATAGTTGGCTTGTAATCTGTATCAAATTGATTTTTGTGATGGCAGCGGGTAGTAGGCATTAAGGCCCTCGCCCCCACGATGTCCAGCCGACTGGCACTGGCTGGTGAACGGGTCTCCCCTTTCTCCTTAAAATGCTTTCATACATCTGCGTATCTGTTTCTATTTCTGGACTCTGGTCTTCCAACAACATGCTGTCTTGATGACTATAATTTTATAGCAAGTTTTAAAGGCCTAGGGAGTACATTCTCTAACCTTGTTTTGTTAAATATTGTTCTAGCAACTCTATGCCATTTGCATTTCCAATTACATTTTATAATCTGCTTACTTATTCCCTGAAAAAAAAAAAAGCCAGCTAAGATATTGATTAGGATGAGTATTATTTACAGATTTACTTAGGGAAAAAAATACCTTTACAAGACTGAGTTTACCAGTCCAGAACATGACATATCTCTATACTTATTTTCTTCTTTAGTTTCTATCTTTGATGTTTTCTGGCTATTAAGGTAAAGATCTTGACATCTTTTAAAAATTTATCCCTAAGCACTCTGTGGCTCGGGGTGCTATTTTAATTAATTAATTGTTGTATACTAGCTTGTAGTCTGTTGATACGGACAAATTCACTTATTAGATCTGGTAGAGTTTTGGGTTAGATTTCTTAGAATTTTCTGCACATAAAATCGGGTCATCTGTGAGGGCTGGCTCTCCCCTTCCCAATGGCAAGACCTTTATCTGTATTCCTGGATTGGCTGGGGCTCTCAATAATGACATCAGCAGACATTTCTGGACTTGTTTCCATCTTTAGGGGCAGCGTGCTCAATGTTTCAACAATAAATATGCTCTCAACAACTAAATTTTCACAGATGCTCTATAACAGATTGATAAAATTTCCTCTATTCCTAGTTTTATAAGGTATTTTTTATATCATGAATGGGTGTTAAATTTTGTCAAATGTTTTTTCTCCAGCTAGTAAAAATAATGAATAATATTATATATATTACCTATAATATATATAATGACATTATATATGCTACATAAATATGTTAATATCATGAATTTCATTAATTGACTTTCATTTTTTTCATGTTTATTTATTTTAAGGGGGAGAGAAAGAGGGAGGGGGGATTACAAGCAGGCTCCACACTGTCAGCACAGAGACTGATGCTGGGCTCAAACCCATGAACCTTGAGATCATGACCTGAACTAAAATCAAGAGTTGGACACTTAACTGACTGAGCCACCCAGGTGCCCCTGATTTTCATTTGTTCGTAAACTTTGCATTCCTTGAAAACACCCCAACCAGTCATAATGCCTTATCCTTTTTTCATATATTGATCTTTAGTTTTCTTATCTTGTAATGTCTTTGCCCAGTTTTTCACTTATTTTGTTTGTTTGCTTAAAATGTGTTTTGTAAGCTTCCCGAAGCCTGGAATCATGTCCCTTTGGATCATCTTTTTTATCTCACGGGCTAAGAACGTAGTAATAGGCTGCTGAGTGAATGAATGGATTGATGAATGAATACAGAAATTATTTCTGGTCATGATATGTGAAAAGTGCCTTATAAACATTAAAGCATAAGGCATACACAAATATGGGTTTAGTAGGAATAGCAGAATTAGGACTATACTGGTCTTTTTATAGGGCTCAGGGCATGAGCAACCAATGCTAGTGTTGTAAATGAATTTAGAATTAGGAGGTCTTAACCTAGGCGGACTCTGGGAAGACCCTACTATATTCTTTCTTCTACCTAAAGGGCCTTGTAATGCTCTGTCACTTCTCCAAAGCCAATAAAAACTCAGGGCCTTACTACTTACTCTTACAAATGTTCAAGACTCTCTTTCCTACTGCAGAAAAATTGCTAGTGATCTGATTCTGAGCCTAATCACACATAACCATGTATGTCTACAGGCATATAAAAATCCCTTTCACAACCAGGGATGTTAAAAGTGCAACACTGAGGACCGACAAGATTTTTAGGGATGCATAAAAATGTCTAAGACCTGAAAATATGTTGCAGCTTCAGCACAGAGAGGTGACTGCCAAAGAGAAATCAACAAATACTTAAGCATCGATGAAACACCGCACTACCCATTTTCACTAAGTGTTTAATTTTGCACTCAAAATTTTTGTTACATTTGAAAGTAATTTATGTTTAGGGATCCCTCCGCAACTTTAGAAGAATTCTTGTGTATATAGGATTCCCTAAGAGAATATCACTCATCTTAAGTCAGATGAACTTCCAGAAGTCAACTAATTTCAAGAGCTTCAAATGTAAGACTTCTGACATGATTTACACAGACCAGCAATGACATTTAATATGTGATCTGGTCACTGGTCAGAGTGTCTGGTGTGATGTGTGGGCTTCGGAAGTAAGACTCTCCCTGTCCACCGCTCTTCACTTGGAGGAAACAGATGCAGCCTGCCTGGTCGATTTTCTTTCAGGAATGAGGGGAAACCCTTTTGCTTACAAGGAGTAGGTGTTCGGTACTATTATTTTAGTAGTAGGGGCATCGGGGTGACTGAATCAGTTAAGCGTCCAACTCGGGATTTCGCTCAGGTCATGATCTCACGGTTTGTGAGCTCGAGCCCCACGTCGGAGTCTGGGCTGACAGTGTGGAGCCTGCTTGGGATTCTCTCTCTCTCTCCCTCTCTCTCTGTCCCTACCCCATCCCTCTCTAAATAAATAAGTGAATGAATGAATGAATGAATGAATGAAGTAAAATATCAAAAGGTTCCAAAGAGAGGAAGGAATTTTTCCATTCTTTCAGCCCTCCCTTTTGGGTACTGGTGAGATGGCTGAGAACCTGGCATTTGCACACCCGGAGCCCCGAGGCTGACATGTGGGGGCGGTGCCGGACTTTCTCACAACTTCAGGGTTCAGAACACCAAAGCCACTGCCTGGAGGGGGGACCAGACCAGGGTCAGGTCCGCTTTATCCTCCTCTTTCACAAACAGGTCTTAGCATCTGCTAACCCAAACCAGACTGCCCAAACCTGCCCCTTCCTCGCCCCGCACCACAGACACCCCGGTCGGAAAGGTATAGTTCGTATTCCAAAGACACCTGGTGCTGGAGGGCGTCAGAAGTGCCCGAGAAGCTGCTACCGTTCGGCAGGTGACCGGCAAGCCGGGCAGAGGGGCGGGACTTCGGGCAACCTGACCTGGATGTGAACTGCAGAGCCAGCTTCCGGGTAGGCTGACACAGAGTCTCGGGAGGAGGGACAGAGAAAATCCGTGCTCTTAGCTCCTTTGCTGAGTGGCTCTCCCGGCCTGCTCTCTCTCCACACTGCGGACACGTGGACAATTCTTTGACGTGGAGCGCTCTTCCGGGCACCGTCGGACGTGTAGTGGTTTCCCTGGCCTCTACCTACTAGACCCCAGTAGCATGTGGGGCCCCTCCCACCTCGCAGTATGACAACCCAAACCGTCTACAGATACTGCCGCAGGTCCCCAGGGAATTCCCCTCCCCCATGTCAACCACTGTTTGAGACCATTCTATGTCATTTAAGATGAAGATGACAATAATGAAGGAACCAGGCTCTGTGCCACGCACGTGACCTATCTTGTTTAATCCCCATGGTAGTACCGTTAGGCATTATTTCCATCACTGGTTTAGAAGGTTTGGAGCAAACTCAGAGAATATAAATGCTTTTCTCAAGGTCATGGGCAATCAGTGGGCAGAGCATGAACCCACCTCTGTTGGACCCCGAAGTGAATGTTGGGTCACCTTGATCCAGAGGCACCATGGGCCTCATCTTTGATGGGAGGGTCTGCCAGTGCCCAAGCTTGTCACGATGTGACCACTCCCGACGGTTCTTACATGTCTACTCCACCAGGTCCACATGCTTTGGGCTGGCAGGCTGGCCTCACCCCTGCACCCCTGACCTCCTGTTATGCTCTGACCTCAGACCAGTCCCTCTCTGACCCTAAGCGTGCCCTTCTCACTTCCACTCTGTGGCTGCTTCTTTCTCAAACTCAAATTTAAAAAATGCGCTCAGGGGGTGCCTGGGTGGCTCAGTCAGTTAAACATCCGACTTCGGCTCAGGTCAGATCTCACACTCGTGGGTTCGAGCCCCGCGTCAGGCTCTGT
>NC_043707.1:131797772-131807982 GCF_006229205.1 Suricata suricatta
GCCTGGGTGGCTCAGTCAGTTAAACATCCGACTTCGGCTCAGGTCAGATCTCACACTCGTGGGTTCGAGCCCCGCGTCAGGCTCTGTGCTGACAGCTAGCTCAGAGCCTGGAGCCTGCTTCCAGTCTGTGTCTCCTTCTCTCTCTGCCCCTCCCCCTCTCATGCTCTGTCTCTCTCTGTATCAAAAATAAATAAAACATTTAAAAAAATTTAAAAAAATGCGCTCAGTGCAAGATGGCAAGCGCAGCCAGCCTTGTGGCCTCACCTGGGGAGTAGGGTGGGGACTGTGATGAGTTAGAGGGTCCCTGCCTCTCCACCTGCTCTGCGGGGATGGCCCTAAGCTGAGACTCGCTAGAGTTCCGCAGTTCTCAAGAAAATCTGGACACCGTAAGAATACACGTACCATCAATTTTTAAACTGTGGTGGGGGGCCAGTCAGTTAAGCATCCAATTCTTGATTTCAGCTCAGGTCATGATCTCACAGTTTGGGGGTGCAGGCCCTGCATTGGGCTCTCTGCTGTCAGTGAGGAGGCCACTTGGGATTCTCTCTCCCTCTCTCTGTGCTCCTCCCCCACTCACACTGCCTCTGTCTCTCTCAAAATAAATAAATAAACTAATTTTTTTTTTCCTTTTGGTCATTCAAGTTAAAAACAAACAAACACCTGTGGCCTACCTGGGGGTTGAATCTGTGCTTCTACTTTGAGACTCCTGCTCTAATCTCTTTTCTAAGACTTTTCTGCACATCCCAACCTCCCAGGGCGAGGCCAAAGCTCACAGCCTTGCATCCCTCCTGGGTCACTCTGGACCTCTCTCCAGCATCCGTCAGCCCTGGCACCCCACACCCTGACCCCTGGCCCTGCCTGTGGTTTGATTTGTCCTCCATACGCCCTTTCTGCTCATCTCCCCCAGAATATTGCAAGTTGCCAGAAGGGATACAGCTGAGCCTTCTGTTTCCTTTGGAATTCCTCACAGCAGCACAAGACTTACTATATGAAACACATTGGTAAATATATGTTCAATTGAAAAAAAATCCTTTCTTGGAGTCCACCCTGTTCTCTCGCATTGGGACATGAGCCTGCTTCCTCCCCTTCGTCCTTTGCAGGCTACTTGGTGGATCTGCGTGTAGAACCTTTGATGCACGTAAAATCCATAATCGAATCGCCCCTTCGCTTTCTTCATCTCTCAGCCGGAGCTCCGGGTATTCTGAGGACAGTGCACGAGACCCTGCACCTTGATGTGCTCAGCCTTCATTGTTCAAAAACTAGATCCTAAACACACGCGCCACTTCATTGCTTCCTTTACATCCCTTGACTCAGAAAAGGGGAAAATTTAGATTGTTGCACTTTTCCCTTTCTTTTCAAACTAAAGCGATGGATTTCAGAGATACAGGGAACTAAGATCTTTTTGTTGATCGTGTCTTGGATGCAGAGAGACAGCCAACATTCGAATACCCAAATCCTCAACCAACTGCCAACTGCCACTTAGATTATCATCACTGGGGAACATTCCAGGCAAAATGCAAATTTATTTATAAATAGGGCTTTGGCTTAAAATCCCTATGGTCTCTGCTAGGTGTGAGGTACATGCAGTTTAATTTTTAAATTTTCTTGTTAAAAAGTAGCATGTGCTGGGGCGCCTGGGTGGCGCGTCAGTCGGTGGAGCGTCCAACTCCTGATTTCCACTCTGATAATGATCTCACAGGTGGTGGGACCGAGCCTTGAATTGGGCTCTGCACTGACAGCATGGAGCCTGCTTGGGAGTCTCTCTCTCTCCCTCTCTCTCTGCCCCTCCCCTGCTTATCTCTCTCTCTGCCTCAAGGTGAACTTTAAGAACAGTAGTATGTGCTTACTGTAGAAGCTTTAGAAGATGTCTTCAGAGAGAAAACAAAAAGCATCTATAATCTGACTACTAGAGAACTGGGATTTTAGACACACACCTGCACACACATATGCACTATAGGCATAATGCATGCTATATATTGTATGATATATATTCAAACATATCATTTGTTATGCTAATGGCATAATTTTACACATACTCTTTCAACAGCTGTTGAGCAGTCAGAATTGTGTGGCTCTAAGTATCAGATCAACTCTGGCTAATGCAACAAAAAGGAATGTATTAGAAAGATACCAAGAAGGCTCAAAGATTCAAATACTGATTTGAACAATCAGGCCTTGAGAAGCTGGGGTCAGGTGAACCCTGAAACCTAGGTTCAGAGTGTTTCCATTGGGAAGACGCAGTTGTAATCATTTCCTGGCATCACAGCATTCCACTCCAGCTCTGACTTCTTGGGAGCGGGTGTAACTGGAGCATATGTTTGGACTGCTGGTACGGTTGTTCAGGGTGTAGACTGCATAACCCTTGGGAGCGTGTTTACATTGTAGTCTAAGGTCGTGCAACATCCAGTCAGAACAACCTACATGGATGGTGACTTTACACACGGATGCCTGTCCTGGATGACTGCTCCCCCCTGCCCAAGTCCCAGATGGGGGCAGGGAAGCTCCCCAAAGCAAAGGCCGCCCACAATAGAAGGAAGAAGAAATGAGAGGCAGATGAAAACCAAAGATGTCCACTATATCATTTTTCCCAAACTTATTATATCAAAAGCACCTTTGATGTAATTTAATATTCTCCCTTAGCATTTTGGGGGGGTGTAGTAATCTATGATATGACTATACTATACTTTATAATTTAGTATAATTAGACATTTTTGTCTCTTTTGATCATGGCTTATTCCCACCACCTAGGATAGTCCCTAGCACAGACTGGATGCCAAATAAATATTTGTTGAATTACTTTGTGCTCCAATTATTTGCTGTTATACAGTGCTACAATGGCCACCCACAGGTGAGTCTTAGTGGACACCCACAATTATGTCAAGTGGGGTGACCAACTTGCCTTCATTTGCCTCATGCTCTTGGAAGATTCGGTGTCCCAGCTGCACCTCAGTCCTGGGCACACGGAGTCATCCTATAAATGATACTGTAAGGACGCGGGTCTGACTCAAGCTTCCCCTCTGACCTTGAAGGCCAGCTCACACCTTTAACATTTCTAAGGGCGGGCCTAAAGATGGGGGCCATAAGATAATCACCTATTGCTTAAGATGAGTCACCCCTTACATGAGGTCTTGGGCCCACTCTGTGATTGGTCAATACTCTAAATGTTGTGATTGGCTCCACTAAAAGTATCGATGTGTGGTTAAAGTTACTGCCAGTATTGATAGAGGGTAGGGATTGGATCGCTGTGCCTGTGTCGCCATTTCCTGTAACGCCCCCTTCCTAAAAAAGCCCCTACCCCTCCATGTTTGGGGCTCTCCACATGGATCCACTGTGTTGGGGAAGTCTGTGAGCCCGAGCTTATAAGCCCATGACAAAACCCCTTTGCTTTTGCATGCGTGACTCAGTCTCCCTGGCGGTCTCTGGTTTTTGAGGACAATATTACAAATCTGGGCATAACAATTCTGCACTGAATTCTAGTGTGGGGTTCTTTCCCCACACCACTCGGCAAGGAACATCCGCTGATGTCCTCTAGTCCAACTCAGTTCTGACATTATCTACCTGGAGAAAGCGCCAGGTCCCACAGGTGAGGACTCAGTCCTACAAGACCGTCCCCCACCACTCTCCAGATGCCCATTACAAGTCCAGGCTGTCACCTGTGCTTCTGACCGGCTGGCCACAGACAGTGGGTTCTAACAGCCCCCTCCTAGGGTTTCATCAATCTGCTAGAGCAGCTCACAGAGCACAGAGAAACCGTTTCCTTACTACAGCCCCGGTTCATTACAGAAAGATCTAGGTCAGGAACAGCTGGACGGAAGAGACGTCTGGGGTACGGGGCCTCCGTGCCCTGTCCAGGTGTGTCACTCTCACAGCACCCCACACATCCACCCGCCCTGAAGCCCTCCAAACCTTGTCCTTTTGGGTTTTTGTGGAGGCTTCATTGCAAAGGCAGAGCTGATGAAATCAGTGGTTGATGACCACTGAGTTGACCTCCAGACCCTCTCTCTCCTGGGGGTTGGGGGATGGGACTGAAAACTCTAACCCTCTAATCCAGGGAGTGGTTCCCCTGGCAACCAGCCCCAACCCTTAGGTGCATTCCAAAAGTCACCTCATGAACATAATAGGATACTTCCTTATTGCTTTCATTACAGGAAATTCCATGGGTTTTAGGAGCTCAGGGCCAGAAACTGGGATGAAGATCAAATGTATATCTCTTATTACAAATCACAATATCATTTCCTACAATCTAAGCAAGTCTTCTCTGATCTGAGGCCCAGGGATCTTATCTTGCTGAAGGTGTTGGTAGAGGTACAGAAAATCCACACCCTGGTGTGGGCGTGGGGAGAAGAGCAGCCTGCCCAAAGCTTGGAGGATCCACTCCAAACCATCCCCTCCCGCCTCTTTCTCTGTGCCCCCCACTCTTCTCCGCCATGCCTTCCCAGGGGGCAGTAGCATGGGAGGGATGAGAGAGAACCTCAGGACAAAGGCAGGACAGGGGCGGTCGGGCTCCAGACTGAGGTTATAAATCACCCGTTAGTGGGTCCCCCTTGAAAGTTCCCCTCTGTCGCCGAGTGACCCAATTCTGTCACTGGAGAACATCTTAGAGCCAAAGCATTTCTTCCTCCTCCTTGGGCACAGGCCCAGGTCAGCGTGCCCCCGCTGCCCCTCTGCGGGCAGTGATGTGTCACGTGTGCCAGAAGCGCCCAGCAAGTCGCCCTGGGGAGGCCACCCTGGGGCCAGGCCCCACCTGCAGGTGAGCCCTGTGATGTATTGCCACTTCTCAAAAATGCACAACTGTGACCTTCTAGTGCCCAATGACAAGTGCCGCTTCTGTCATGTGCGTTTCTTCTGAAAACCCCCCTTCTCTACTTCTCAAAATAACACCCGTGTGGAGTTTTTAAAAGCCCAACGGTGCACCAGGATTGTACCCGACCTTAGCAGCCTCCCGCCTTCTCTCCCCGGTGAAAAACCAGACAATGGGTCCAAAATGGAGCGAGCCACCTACGCTATTCCTGATTCCGCCCTGCCTGAAACAACTTTTTTGCTCCCGGAACTACTGCTAACCTCTGTCATCGCCATGGTTACAAAGAGCTTGTTGATTCTTCCACTTGCTGGTTTTGGAAAGGTGTTAGGTGTTCCTAACGCACTGATGCTCAAAGCGTGGTCCCTGGGCCACGGGCTGAGGCAGCAGCTCCTGGGAACTTACCAGAAATGCAGACTCTTGGGTCCCTCCCAGACCTGCTGAATCAGAAGCGTTGGCGGATGGGAGCCACCCATCCGGGTTCCAACAAGCCCTCCAGGGAATGCTCCTGTGGCTGGCGTTTGATCACCCCTGGGCTATGTCTGCTGCAGATAGAAGCCAAGATGTCCCTTTTTCCCCTAACCTGGTAGGAGTTTTTGCCAGTTTAAGGGTCCTGAGCAACAGGGATGCTATTAACTTTTTCTTCCCTACACTGGCCTCTTACAAAGTACACTCACTTAGCACTCACTGGCTGTTCCCTCCAGAAGGGTCTCATTTTTGGTGAGATCTTTCTTGACCTCCCGAGTTAAATAATGTGTCTTTCCCTCCCAGTCTCCAGCTACCTTTCCTATCTTTTCTCCCCCACAGCACTCATCACAATCTGACATACTATACATTTTAACTCTTCCTTCCTTCCTTCCTTCCTTCCTTCCTTCCTTCCTTCCTTCCTTCCTCCCTCCCTCCCTCCCTTCCTTTCTTCCTCCCTCTCTTTTTGAGTCCTGTATTGTCTCCATTAGGTTGTTTTGTTTTCTGCTGGATTCCAATACCTAGACCAGCACCACTCCCTAGAAATGTAACGTGAACCACATACCTAATTTAAAACTTGCTAGTAGCCACATTAAAAACCTAAAAAGAAAGAGGTGGGATTAATTGTAATACCATTTTTAATTTGTTAACAACGTACTCAAAATAAGATCTTGACTTGTAACGGATATGCAAAATCACGGAGATGTTTTACATTGTTTTCTTTGATGCTGTGACTTTAGAGTCTGACTTTTTTAATGCTAGCCCAACTCAGTGAGGACTAGCCACACTGCAAGTATTCAGTACCCAAGGCTGTGGGCTGTTAGCATGGGCCTGGGTAGAACCTAGGTCACAGTGTCTTTCAAAAAATATCTGATGAATGATGGAAGTGACAAATGAATAAATGAACAAATACTCCTTCCCTGGAGGTTAGAGTGCCCATAATATCCAGGGTGATATCTTGGAATGTGACCCCATCGGCTTCCCTTGAAGGACAACTATTCTCACTGATGGGCCCAGAAGTTTGGCTTCTGGCTTCAGACCCATCATTTAGCAAAGGGCAGAATCTCTGACTTGGAGCAAACACACAGGCCGGTTCTGACGTCACGTGGCCCCATTGGTTAAGGTCCGGAGCTTTTAAAAAACAAAATGGCACCCCAATTTCTTTGCATGAAAATGTTGTAATGTATTTTTAATTGGATGAGTTCTCTGAAGGAGATGAAAGGGAAGTGGCTGCCTGCCAGTGTTAAGTGTCTCGAAATGGGTCTCAAAATCAATTAAAGTTAAAACTAATTAGCAGAGGAATTAATTGAAAGAGAGATTTAAAAAATTTTTTTCCATTGGTTTCCACACTATTTTATGAACAAAATCTAGTTTGTGGTTCCAATGTAAATCCATAAAGACCAAACGTGGTTCTCAAGAGTAGGGTCGTTGGGACTGAAATGATGATCCTTCCTGAGGGTAGCTGGTAACAGTCCCGAGGTTTTAGAAGCAGGGCGTATACAAGGAGCGTGGAGCCGCATGGTGACAGGAAACCCCGGAGTCAGCAGGACTCAGAGACTGTCACCGAGATCCATCACCCACATCTGCATTGGCTGACCTTCATATCAATAGCTCTTAACCAAGGAAAAATTATCTTTCATTCCTGCAATCAGGCACTTCAGTGCAAAGCAATTTCCATTTATTTGTGCCAATTTTCCTAAATTGCTCAAGTGTGGCAGAGAAACGTATGAAGTGGACTCAAATAGTCTTTCTGATCTTTTTCCCCGACATCCTCCCCTCCCCCGAGCCCCCGCCATGGAGGCTGTTGCGGATTTCTGGCTTTGACTCCCACCGGGTGGAACACGGCACGTGCTAGCCAAGGACTAAGGTGTCGAGTGGACAGTTCATCCAACATCACTCGGACCAGGACCCCTGCGGCGATCTAGCTGTCCCCCTGGTCCGCCCTCCTCCCTCAGACTGCCTGGAAGTGTCTCCTCCCTTCTCCTCTCTTCAGGAATCCGCCTCCTCAGCCAACCCCCTCCACCCCAGGGCTCCTCGCCATCTTCTACACTGTTTCCATGGCAGGTGCTACTGGGGGCCCTTCCTATGTGTCAAGCGTAGAGCTAAGCGCTTTCTTCGAGTTCTTCTAGAGCATTCATTTATCAACGGCCTACCACGTGTGAGGTGTTGCTCCAGGCACTGAGGAGACAGCGGTGAGCCGAACAGAGAAAATCCCTGTCTTCATGGAGCTCACAGGCCAGTGGGGAAGGCGGTACATGTACAGAGTAAGTGCGTACAAGACACACACTGTTGGGGGAAGGGGTCAGAGCCAAGGAGAAGGACGTGGGACAGAGGCACAGGAAGTGTGAGCTGGGGGAGGTGGGTGGGGTGAAAGTCTGCACCAGCGGCTAGGAGAGGCCTTCTGGGGAGGTGACACCTGGGCCAAGACCTGAAGTGAGCAATTAGCCGCATCAATGACCGAGGGCAGAGTAAAGGTCCTGAAGCAGGAGCAGCCCTGTGTGTTTGCAGAACAGCGAGGAGCCCTATGCGGCTGGAAAGGCGGGAGGGGAGAGTGCGGGGGACCTGAGGCCAGAGGGAGGTCGCGAGGATACGGAAGGCCTTGTGAGCCGAGAGCCACAGCAGCATTCGGAACCAGGCTGCAGTAGGACCCGCCCTCAGAGTCCACAGAGCCATGGCAGGGTCGTGGAGAACACAGCCAGGAGGGTCAAGGGCAGGGGAGACTGAATTTGATCATTAAAACGACCCTGTGAGATCACTGTCATCGCCGCCGCCCCCACCCCCCCAATTTTATAGATGAGTATCGTAAAGGTGGATTTTTTCTTTAAGAAGAGCCAGCACTGGCTTGCAGATATAAAATGCACATATGATAAAAATGCTAATTTTACTCTTACCAAGGGAACCAAGCAAATGTTACAATTCATTCAAAGGAGGAGTCAAAGACACTTTTGTAGCTGCAGAAGGACGGAACCGATGACAAATGGGGGCGAACTCACTCTTTCACAGGGCCGGGGGCGTGGGTGGGACCCCAACAGGAACAGAACAGGATTTGCATGTCCACACACAAGAAGTGTTTCCACAATGCTGCCCGCTGTCTGCAGCTTACAGGAAATCAGAATCAGATCTCTAGGACCGGGCATAACTTTGGACTGAAATGCTCCCCCCCCCTTTTTTTTTACAGGAAAAAACTAGTTTGAGGCTTAAGAAAAAAGCTTGAAGCCACTCAGTAACTGCTAAACCTGGAGTGTGAACCCAGCCTTTTCTGATTCCGCAGTCGGTGCCCCCTCAACCTCTCCTATTTGCCAGTGATTTCAGAAAAAGCAGGCGCCTGCTACAATGTTTTCATTTTATTATTATTATTTTTTAATGTTTTATTTATTTTTGAGAGAGAGACATCGTGAGCAGAGGAGGATCAGAAAGAGAGAGAGGGAGACACAGAATCCAAAGCAGGCTCCAGGCTCCGAGCTGTCAGCACAGAGCCCGACGCAGGGCCTGAACCCACAAACCACGAGATCATGACCTGAGTCAAAGCCGGACGCTCAACCAACTGAACCACCCAGGTGCCCCTAAAACGCTTTCAGAGATTTGGAGAGCAGCGGTAACACTTGGTCATGCAAAGCCCTTCTCCAAAGAGCTGCAGAGTTTAAAATCCAAATCAACAAATATCTCCCAAATATCTGTCCTGCGCAACGCATCGTTGAGGGACCCAGGAGGGACCCCAAGTTGAGTAAGAGAGCTTCTAAGGAGACAGTAATTTAATCATACGGAAAGTGACCCGGGCACAGTGGGGGCGCTCTGAGTGCAGGGAGTGCGTTAATCCAGCACGCTGATGGGGGACCTCTCACCCTGTTCCCCTGGTCCATGTGCTCCTGGCTACAGATTCTGTAACAAGGGGTGTGAAACGTCTGGCTATGTGATCTGTCCGCTGCCACCAAACTTCCACAGAAGCAGGGAAGTTCGCAGAGAGGCTTGGGAGGCCTGTTCCAGGTGGCCAGGTAAGGACGGAAGGCATCCTCAGTGTTCACACTAATGTTCCGAACCAAGAGGTGCTTTGCTAACAAGTTAGGGATCCAAGGATGGCTTATGGGAAGGAGCAAAGACTGTGTTTTTAGAGAAAAGCTGTTGCTGATATTATGGTTAATTTTATGCGTCAACTTGACTTTGCCACAAACCCTCTAGATATTTGGTCAATCATTGTTTGAATATTCCTATGAGGGTTTTTTGGATAAGTGTAACATTTATTTCTCATTTTAAAATATTTATTTATTTTTGGGAAAGTGCAAGTAGGGGAGGGGCAGAGACATGGGGACAGAGGATCTGAAGCCAGCTCTGCACTGACAGGCTGACAGCAGGGAGCCCGATGTGGGGCCTGAACTCATGAAACATGAGATCACATGACCTGAGGCAAAGGAAGCTGGATGGATGGTCAGCTGACTGCATCACTCAGGTGCCCCGTATTTTATCTTTCTTAAAGTAGGCTCCATGCCCACCGTGGGGCTTCAGCTCACGACCTCCATCGTTGAGAGCCGCCTGCTCTTCCTAGCAGCGAAGCCAACTAGGTACCCCTGGAGAAGTCCAACATTGAAACTCACAGACCGAGTAAAGCAGACGGCCTTCCCTAACGCAGGGGGGCCTCATCCAATCAGTGGAAAGCCTGAACAGAACCAAACAAAATGGACTCTCCCTGAATAAGAGTGAATTCCTTCTGCCTGACTGCCTTGGAGGGGGGCCTCCCTGCTTTCCCGGCCGTCAGACTTGACCCAGAACATCAGCGGTCTGAGTCTGCAGCTGGTTGCCTCACCCTGAAGATCGGGGCACTTGTCAACCTCCATAATCACGTGAGCCAATTCGTCATCACGAACATCTGTCTATACATATCTGCGCCCCATTGGCTCTGTTTTTCTGGAGAACCCTGATTAGTATACAGCTCTGCCCACTCTAATCCCCCCC
>NC_043707.1:131808082-131832924 GCF_006229205.1 Suricata suricatta
CTGATCTGTGAATAAATCTGAAGATGGGACAAATCCAGGTTGGCTAATTTGCTCACTAACACCAACGGAAGACCCAGACTCTTTCTATGCCACCATATTGGACACAACGGATTCCTTTTATGGTCACACATGGCCTACGGTGGTTCCAGGCTTTGCTTGTAAACACACAATGACATACGGGGAAGAAGAGGAACATTTTCTCCCCCACTTTTTTTCCCCTGAGGACAGGTCCCCCAGAAGCCATGAAGCAGGCTTTCTTTCTGTTTTGAGCTGGAACAGGCTCCGTGTTATTCCTAAAATAATCGCTGGGCTGGAGGAAAGAGAAATCTCCTTGATGGGCTTAGAAGATGGAGTTCCTCTCTCTAAGGGAGGGAAAATGTCTAAACTCATGCGAGTGATAGAATCCATCTAGGAAGTGTGGGTAAAATCACCTGCTATGGACAGAGAAGGGGGGAAGACGAGGCTTGGAGAGACAACCCAGAGTGACAGCCACAAGGAGCCTCAGAACAGCCTTCTCAGAGACAAGGATCACTCCTCTCTGACAAATGAACAGCTACTCACCAGAGAGGTTGAAGAGGAATAAGGGGGGAGAATTTCAGAGATTTAGAATTCTATTTGCCTGTGTCTAAACTCTGCTTTAAGGGGGCACCTGGGTGGCTCAGTTGGTTAAGTGTCTGACTTTGTCTCAGGTCATGATCTGATGGTTCGTGGGTTCAGGCCCCGCATCAGGCTCTGTGCTGACAGCTCAGAGCCTGGAGCCTGTCTTCAGATTCTGCATCTTCCTCTCTCTCTGCCCCTTCCCCACTTACACTCTATCTCTCTCCCAAAAATAAATAAAGATTAAAATAAACACCTCTTTAAGTCTGTGCAATGTGTAAATCTTATCAAGAGCTGGCTGATGGTATTTTTAAAACAGGATCCTAAAAATATTTTCCTCCCTAAAGACTGAACTTTTAAACTATTGCCATGTCACGGGAAGGAGGCCCATTTAAAACTATTCTATTTCAGTATGAATGCTTCCAAAACCATTTTCTCTTTCCCGTTCCACCAGGACAATCCAGAGTTACTCTGGGCAGAGACCAAGAGAAAGAATTGTGGCATCTGCCTCCATCATATTTATTCTTCCCCAAATTACATAGCAAACACGTGCTAGACTTCATAAAAGTGAACATTTATTAGGTACTCACTCTGTGCGAAGTCATCTCATCCTATGAGGTTGCTAATTATAGTGAAGGTTTCTTTTGTGCCCACTCGGTATCTCTTTGCACCTACTTCTGAAAATGCCATCAAATTTTTAACATAGATAACTATACACACCCTATCCAGACAACCCACAGAAGAAACACCAGAAAAACTGGACCTCGTTACAATAAAACACTTTGGTGCATCCAAGGAGAGCATCAAGAGAGTGTAAAGGGGACCGTGGCATGAGAGATGGTATTTGCAAATCACATATCTGATAAGGGGTGAGTACCCGGATGGCATAAAAACACTTTCAACAAAAAGACAAATGTGCACGTTAGAAATAGACAAGGATTTGAGTAGACATTTCTCCAAAGAAGATCTACAAATGGCCGTAAATACAAAAGATGTTCAACGTCATTAGTCATTAGGGAAATGCAGATCAGAACCACAGTGAGACACGGCTTCCACTCACCAGAAGGGCTAAAACGAAAAAGACATAAGATGTGTTGATATGGATGCGGAGAAATGGGAACCTCACACGTTGCTCGTGGGAATGTAAAATGGTACAACGGCAGTGATTTGAGAGTTGGGAGGATTCCTCAAAAAGTAAGCCCTAGAAATACCATGTGACACAGCCATTCAACGCCCACATGCATACTCAAAAGAAGCAAAAGCAAACACGTGTACACCAATGTTCATAGTGGCATTATCTGTTATTTCCACTTCCAAATGTCTATGAACTGAAGAACGGAGAAACAGTATGTGATACATCCACAGGATAGGATATTACTTAGCCATAGAAAGAAGTACTAATGCGTGCCTCCACATGCGTGCACATTGGAAACATCATGCCAAATGAAAGGCACCTGACACACGTCATATGATTCCATTTATGTGAAATACCCAGAAATAAGTAAATCCATTAAAGATAGAATGTAGATTCGTGGTTTCGGGGGGGGGGAGGGGAGAACTGGAAGTAATTGTTTCATGTGTACAGGGCTCCCCTTGGGGTGATAAAAATGTTCTAGGACTGGATAGAGGTCACAGCTGTCAGCCCCGAAAGTGTACTGGGGCGCCTGGGAGGCTTGGCTGGTTAAGTGTCCAACTCTTGGTTTTAGCTCAGATCATGAGTCCGAGCCCTGTGGTGGGTTCTGCGCTGACAGTGCGGAGCCTGCTTGGGATTCTCTCTCTCTTTCTCTCTGCCCCTCCCCTGTTCTCTCTCTCCCTCTCTCTCTCCCCTAAAATAAATAAATAAACTCAAAAAAAAAAAGAGTGTACCAAATTCCACTGAATTGTACACTTTAAGATGTTAATTTGATGTTCAGTGGGTTTTACAAAAACCACCCTCCCCTGACCAGAGTAAATCCATGTATCCAAGGGAAGCCACCTCATGTGCTCTGCCCAGCGTTTCAGTCTTCCCTCCCAGACTGCCTCCTTGGGTCACACTGGGCTTCTCATTTCTCCACCCCACACAATGCCATCTCAGTGCCAACTCCATCCTGTGAGCTGCTCAGGCCCAAGGCCCCGGAGCCACGCTTACCTCACTCCCTGCCTCACACATCATGTCTCGTCAGCCAGGGAATCTTGCCCAGAGCCCAGTGATGTCCCAGGGCCCAGCGATGTCCCCCATCTCTGCCGCGACCTTCCTAGTATGGGACACGCCAGCAGCTCTCCCCTGAATCACTGCACGGACCTCCTAACCAATCTCTCTGTCTCTACCCGTGTTCTCTGTGTCCTCGGTTGTCACTGATAGTCCCTGCCTCCTGGTGTTTGTTCCCTTGTGTAATCAATCCCCTCCTGTTGAGTGCGGGCTGGACTCAGTGACTTGCTCTCAAGGAACAAGTGACAGTCTCTCTGTGTGTCTCTCTCTGTCTACCTGTCTCTCTTGGATCACTTGCTCTGGGGGAAGCCAGACACCAGGTCATGACCAACTCCCCGAGAAGCCCACGAGACGAGGAACCGAAGCCTCCTGCCAACAGTCACGTGAATGAACTTGGAAACAGATCCTCCCACCCCCGCCCCACCTTCAGCTGGTGGCCATCTCCTCACATGACTCATAACCCTGCAGTGGCTCCCCATTTCCTGCAGGGCGATAGCCGCAGCGTCCCGTGGGATCTGGCCTTTCCGGCCTCAGCTGTTGGTCCTCTGATGCTCCCTGTGCTCAAGGGGTAGGGACGGTCTCAGCTCAGGGCCCTCTCCCATTCTCCTTTGCCTGGAGCGCTTGCCCATGTAGCCACACTCTCCTTCTCTCACCTGTTTCAAGTCTTTGCTGACATGCCACCCTCACAGATGAGGTCCACCCAGTCCACCTTCTATAACATGATGAGCCACCCCCTCACCCTGCTGTTTTCCAAGCACCCAGGCCATCTGGCAAATAGTAGGTGCTCAAGAAATGTTTGAGGAGTCAATGAAAAGTGGGGTGGCCCAAAAGGTGTCCACGAGATCCTTCCACCAAGGCCCAGAGAGCCCTTCATTTCTCCAGTTCTGACTTGGCTGCTTCCCTGTGTTTGGTACTTAGAATCGTTTCCTGCTCTTTGCAGCGGACTGAGGATCTGATATTCTGCACTGCTTCACAGAGGTGACACTGCACTTCAAAGCTGTTGAGTGACGTGACCTGGTCAAGCAGCACAGCCTGGACTCAGGCCAAGTCTATCACCAAAGCCCACATTTATACCGGCTGCCCCACAGGCGGGTCGGGTCGGGCAGGACATGCCTGGGAAGCAATAGCTTCTGAGCGGGACCGTGAAGGCACAGCAAAGAGAACCACCAGGCCAAACAGCTAGGAGGCCACAGAGAGTAACCAATAAGCCCAGACGGCAGGAAAACTGACTCAGGGGCAGCAAATTTCAACGTCGGTGACCTTGGTGCTGCCTTGTCTCCAAAATGATACGTTCAGCACTCTTCCCCCGGAAGATGGATGTTCCCATCATCACCCAGCAATCACTCCTGGGGAGGCTCCCCAAAGAATCTTCTGCACACATGTAACAGCGGATGACGCAGAATACTCTGTCCAACAGCAAAAGCCCAGAGATAAACCAAGTGTCATTACCAGAAGAAATGACGAATAAACTACGGGACCATTGATATTATCTAGCACCTGAGCAGGGGTCAGCAAACCGCATTCTTGTGCGGTGTGCAGGCTAAGGACAGCTTTTGCATTTTTTTAATGTTTATTTATTTTTGAGACAGAGAGACAGAGAGAGAGAGGCACCCTGGCTTTTGCATTTTTTTAAGGGTTACAAAATAAACAAAGAAGAATTTATGGCAGCCTGTATGCAGCCTGCAGAGCCTGAAACGTTTCATACGTGGCTCTTTACGGAAAATGTTTGCAGACCTCTGACCTGGAGCAACTTGCAAAGATGTGGATGTGGACACATGAAGTGGAAATAGTCTCAAATTTTTACATATGGCATCGCATCCTTTTTACAAGGATAAAGTCAACTAAAATGAAAATGGGCTTTTCAGGAGTTCATACAGATGCAATGAAGATATATCTGAAGAAAAGCAAAGGGACCAAAAAACTCAAGAGAACAATCAGGTGCCCCGGGGGACTGCATATGTGAGAGGAAGATGATGGTTAGGTCCTCCCTTGGCTGGGGATGGGGGTGGCGTGGCCAGGTGGTGCTTGTGCTTCTGTAAAGAAATAACTAACAAACTTAATAAAGACAGGCCCTGTGTGGACCAAAGATGGGGCCGTATCATGAGCCATGGCTGATATGCACTTAATTCTGGCACTAATTTAATAAAATTAACAAGCAAGGCATATTAGGTGCAACATTTAAAATATCATAGAGGGTAAAACAGTAAGATAATCAGAATCCCTCTTCCCTCGCTTGTCCACCTGTAAGACCTCAGAGGTGACCAGTGTCAACTGCAGGGGTGCGTTCTGCTCCTAGGAGGGTAGAAATCACTGCTAAAACAAAGAGACCCTGTGCACACAGGAATACTGGTAAGACGTGAGCTGGTATGTCCCCTTGGTCACAGCAGGCCATCCTGGCTGCAGTAGCTACCTCTTGGTTGGGGACCCAAGCCCCTTCTGGCTCTCTGTCTCACAGTCTCCCTTGCCTGTGTGATGGGAGAGAGCCTCCCACACTTCCACAGCAGGGAGAAAAGGGCCCCGAGGACATTCCACTCCATTTCAAGACAACACCAGAAGCCACACACATCACGGGACTCACCCCACTGGGCAAGTCTTAGCCACAGGGGAGTCTGGGAGGTGTAGACTTACGTCTAAAAGGCCACAGACCAGATAAAACCTGGGGATTCTAGTATTCCTTCCTGAACAGACATCAACATATAAATGTAGGTGCGGGCATCTTTGTTTATGACCTTCATACACCTTACAAGGTACTACTATTCTGCAGGTTGTATTGTTCAGAGAGCGAGAGAGCCTAGAAGTCTTCCCAGATTGGCACATGGAGTTGTCCTTACTCTTGTAATGATTATATACTGTTCCACCGTACATATGTATCACGCTCCCTATAACTAGCTCCTGATTCATCAGCATTGGAGTTCGTTTGATTTCCAGGGCCTGGGATCTTCTGAAAGACTTGATGGCCACACACCCATATGTACCCCACTGCCACGCAGAGAGATGCGGTTCCTAAAGAGAAGCCCGGCTTTGCAAGTGATAGTCCTGGACCGGTCTTACTGCTCACCGGCATCCAGTGGAGTACGCAGACAGTCCTCAGCTTGCATCTGACGCTGCGGGTGTGCCTCAGGTGCAGCTGCGGTCCTGCTGGGCCCAGTCACATGGCTCTTTCCCCATCGGCACCAGCTCGGCTGCCGCCCTCAGGGACAGGCAGGGCCTCGCTGCTCTGAGTCAGGCGCCAATGCCAACTCTGGGAATTCTGAGATGAGGAAAGGGAGGGAAGACCACAGGAGCAGCAGCGGGCTGTGGCCTCTGTCCCCTCGGTGCCCTCAGCATGGAGTCACTGCCCACTGGTAAAATGAGCTTGAGTTTGTACCTGCTTCATAAAGACAGATGCAACAAAGGCAAACGCACTGCCTCTTCCCATATTAGCAGAGTTCCCTTTGCCTCCCAGCGCCTACCATGCGTCCCAGTGCCCGCCCTTCCATTTGCCACAGGACCCCCCCTGCTTACACACACACACACACACACACGCACAGAGGTGCGGCTGCGTTGAATCCAGAGAGAAGCCACACAGCTGTCACAGCTGCACAGCTGAGGGCGCCCCAAGCAGCGCCCAGGTGTTCGGAATTGGCAACACCCCGTCCTCATTAACATATGTGAATAGCAAGCTTTAGGAAGTGTTAGGAATTCTGTAATTGCACGTTTTAGGAAATTAGACTCTGCTATCCCAGAAGACAATCCCGAATGAAAGAAGGCGAGGTGGTGAGGAGGGAGGCTGGCCCCAACCGAGCGATCAATGACTCCCAGCTCTGAGCACCAAGCCAGATGGGACCCATCAAAGCCCTTGAAATGATCCTTTGAATCTGGGGAAGCTGACACCCAAGGAAGTGAAACAACCAGGCTGAGTCACTGCGGACAGGGCTTTCATGCTGGGTCTTGCTGGTGTGGCACCCCCTTTCTGGTTTGTGCCAGGCAGGTGTACGGCTTGGAAGGGTGTGGAGGAGCCAACGCAGGCTTTGGAAGTGGACTGACCTGGTGTACCCCACTGACCCACGGTCCGATGCACCTGTCACAGACTACATCTGACTGCTCGCCTGCATCCCAGATCTGCAGGGCATGCCCACCAAGTCTCCTCCAACATAGTCAATCTTCCATCATATGAAGTAGAATGATGGATAGCTGCCATCTTTGATGATAACCATTCCTTCTCCTGGGAACAGCACTCTGGGTTTCTTTGGGGGCCATTCCCTCTCATGCTCTCATTTTATGTGGTTCAGGTGGGGCTGACCTCAGCCTCCTGTGACCACAGGGATCCACTCAGGAATGAGAACATTCTCCAAGCTAGCCCAGTGGAAGATTTCCCTGGGGTTTGTTCCGGGACCACTGAAAATGGGCAACTTCTTTCCGTTGGACCTGCTAACCTAGCAGGTTGCAGACTCAGCGAGGTTAATGGCCATCTTTCTGTCCTGTGGGATAAACATCCCTAAAAAAGATCCTCAAAAAGGGAAAGCACAACTGAGAGAAGGAGACAGACTCCTAACAATGTTGTTTCAGTACCTGGATCTAACTATGCCTGAAACTGGCCCATGTGTAGACCATTTGGTCCTGTGAGTCATTAAGATTCTCCTTTTGGTGCATGTACTTTGAATTGTATTTCTTTGTTCTTTTAAGTTTATGTATTTTGAGAGAGACAGAGAGAAAGTGCAAGTGGGGGAGGGTAGGGAGAGCAAGGGAGGGAGGGAGACAGCGAGAATCCCAAGTAGGCTCCCCATCAACAGCATGGAGCCAGACATGGGGCTTGAACCCATGAACCATGAGATCATGACCTGAGCTGAAGTCAGATGCTCAACAGACTGAGCCAGGTTCCCCTTGAGTTATATTTCTTCACCTTCATCCAAAGGAGTCTTGAATATGTGTTCTATATCCTTCTATATCTTGATCACTTATCTTCTTCTATTATGCCAATGTTTCTCCTAAACACGGCATCCCCCCCCAACAAATTTTGCAAAATGTAATATCTAAGAAGGTATAGCTTGATAGGGCTACTTTGATAAAGGCACAATGCTTTGATCCACCATATGCTCATAGAATCTAGAGCTCCTTAAGTTAGGAATGCCTTCTCTACATGCCTACACACACACACACACACACACACATGTGCGCACATGCACACGACTTCACAAAGTAATGGAAGTTTGGGAGAGCAGAAATTGAGAGCAGAGAAAAATGGAAAAGCATAACAAATACTAGCAGCTTATCTCCTCTGAAATTCACACATGCATGTCTATTACAACTAAAGACACTTAAGATTCATGGAAAGAGGAACAAATCAAGGACAGAGAAAATAGCAGATGTAGGAATTATGGACATTTCTGGAAGCTTACATTGTTACTCCCCTGGGGAAGAAATAGGTACATGTTTTATCTGTCTGGTCTATAGTTGAAGAAAAATATCAAAGTTATTCCCACTCTATGAGCCAGAGACATTTCTGTTCATTTAACATACAAAAATATTCATAAGGAAAAAGTAAGGGATCCTGGGGCTTAAATATTAGACTCTCTGATGCTAATGTAATTTTATTCTGAATGATTCACTTCCACATAGCTTAGCAAGACCATCTTATTTAATTTCCCCCTTCTCTGAGCAATCATATGTGGGCACAATTGTTTTTCCACGGTCCGTGAAAGGAGAACCTTTTCTACAGCTACCTGTGAGTTTAGTATTTGGGATGTGTGATCAGTGTTTGCACAGACCACACTGTAGGGCTGATGAGAGCCAACTGTCTTCTGAGCAAACAGAGGGTCACATCAGCAGTCCTAGGAAAGGGTTTTAAATAGCGAGGCTGGGGAGTCTACTGCAACTTTCTGGGTTTGTAATCCACCAAATCTTTATTGACGGCCACCTGCGTTCAAGGTGCTATGGTGATGTGGGTTGGACAGCCCAGGAAGTCCAGGCAGCAGTGTCCGAAAGGGTGGGAAGGGGCAGGACATGTTGGAAGAATAGTAAACAGGATCTGAGGTGTTGGATCCCAAGATGTGTGTGGTCAGGCCTTCCTGCCCTGTTAGCTGTATTTCCACCCTTTCTCTACTATTTAAGAGATTAAATTAATATACAAGTTAGTCACCGAGACACTGTCTTATGGGTAATTTTGTAGCCACTTGAATTTACGAAAAAAGATCATTTGGAAGCATGGGCACTTTTTATTTATTTATTTTTGAGAGAGAAAGTTTGAGAGCAAGAGTGGGGGAGGGGCAGAGAGAGAGGGAGAGAAAGAGGAAGAGTGAGAGAGAGAGGGAGAGAGAGGGAACCTAAGGCAGGCTCCTTACTATCAGAGTGGAGCCCAACTCAGGGCTTGAACTCCAAACTCTGAGATCATGACCTGACCTGCAACCAGATGTTTAACCAACTGAGCCCTGGACACTTTATCTGTTTAAGTAAACAATTCCTTGGGATATACCTCTTCTGCTAACACATTTCTACAACCACTGAGTGAGCATCTGCTGAGCACTGGGTTCCAGACACTGTTCCAGACATACAAACCCAAAACCAGGGAGCTGTCCCCATGGAACCGCTGTCTGACAGGAGGGGACTCATGAGAAGCCAACAAATAAATCTGTAGTATGAAATCCCTAGAGAAAATAAAGCAAAGCAAGGGGGCTAGATAATGAGGGGCAGGGACTGCTGTTTTATGTGGGATACTCAGAAAATCACCCTGAAGTTAGACGCTTACAGATGAGCATGGACCTGAATGAAATGAGGGAGTGAGCCATGCAGATGGAATGGAAAACAAGCGCACAGCCCTGATATGGAGAAATACATAGCATGACTAAAGGAATGCTCGGAGGTTCAGGGGTGGCTTTAGCAGGGTGAAGGAGGTAGAGAGTGGAAAGGGGGAAGGTAAGACGTAGCAAGGAGTCAGGACATGAGCAGACTTGTGGGTAAGGATTTAAAATTTTATTGTGAGGGGCGCCTGGGTGGCTCAGTCAGTTAAGCGTCCAACTTCGGCTCAGGTCACGATCTCACAGTTCATGGTTTGAGCCCTGCATTGGGCTCTATGCTGACAGGTCAGAGCCTGGAGCCTGCTTCGAATTCTGTGTCTTTCTCTCTCTCTCTGACCCTCCCCTGCTCATGCTGTCTTTCTCTCTCTCTCTCTCAAAAATAAATAAAACATTAAAAAATAAAATTTTATTGTGAGATGCGAAATGACTGGAAGGTCTTGAACAGAGGTATGATTTGATATGAATTCATTTTAAAAGGATCATTCTGGCCACTTCTTGGTGGAGAATGGAGTGTACAGGGCAGGACATATCTGGGTTCCCTCAGAAGATACACTTTGGATAAATACTCTGAAGAAGGTTCAGCCCATTTCCAGATGGGTTAAATATGACGTGTGAAAGAAAGAGACACAGGGAAGATGCCTTTGAGCTTTGGAGCCAGAGCAACAAGAAGGGTGGGGGTCTCTTTTGCTCAGGTGTGGTGATGGCAGGCTCTCCAGGGAGCAGATGTGAGATGAAACCAAAACTCAAGTGTTGGCTTTGCCGACTTTGGGGTGACCATGAAACATCCAAGTAAAGATGTCAAGTCAGCAGTTAGATATAAGAATGTGGAGTTCCCAGCACAAGTCTGGGCTTGAGACAGAAAGGGACAGTCCTCAACGTAGAGATGGTTTCTGAAGCCAGGAGACCAGGTAAATTCACCTGTGGACTAGGTATAGCTTGACAAGAGTTCTCAGGACTAGAACCCTGGACAACTCTACCACTGAGAGGCGAGGGGATATAGAGAAATCAGCAAAAGAGATAGAAAAGAGGCTTGTGTGGTCAGAGGAGGATCAAGAGAGGTCTGTCCCAGAGGCTGCACAATCAGAGGGTTTCAGGAAGCAGGGAGCTACCAACTGTGTTAAATTATGCTCAGAGGTCATGTACAATGAATGCTGGTTTGGGCCACAGATCTTTGGCATTTTGTCAGGAATATTCCAAACATGGAATAAAGCTAATTTGGACCTGGAAGGAAGCAGAAACCCTGTGGCACATGGCAGCATTTTTTTGTTTCTTTTTTTTTATTAATAGTTTATTACCAAGTTGATTTCCATATAACACCCAGTGCTCTTTCCCACAAGTGCCCTTCTCCATGACCATCACCCCCCTTCCTTTTCCCCCCTCCCTCTTCAGCCCTCAGTTTGTTCTCAGCATTCAAAAGTCTCTCATGATTTGCCTGACTCCCTCTCCCCAACTGTTTCCCCCCCTTTTCCACAGCATTTTCAAGTTAGCATTGGATACTGTGTGATAACGGAAATGTGTATATATATATATATATATATATATATATATATATATATATACACACACACACACACACACACACACATGTATATACATTCCACATACATATATATTCCATGCTCCCTCCCACGTGCTTTGCCCTATTCATCTCTTCCATCTGAATGTTCCTCTGTATCCTTTATCATATCTTTTTATAATAAACTGGTAAACAGTAGGCAAATTGGTTTCCCAAGTTCTGTGAGCTGTTCTAACAAATTAATCAAACCTGAGGTGGGGAATCATGGGACCTTTTGATTTAGAGCCAACATTCAGAAGCACAGGTGATCAGCCAAATTTGCAATGGTCATCTGAAGTGAGGGGGGTGGTCTTGTAGGACTGACCCAATTACCTGAGGGATCTCCAGGTAGATAGTGTCAGAATTGAGTTAAACTGTAGGACAGCAAGCTGGTGTCATACAGAATTGCTTCTTGTCTGAAGTGTTGTAAGTGTGATAGTTTGGGAGAAATGCAAAACAGAACAGGTGAGGTTTTCTTTACAAATACATAATACTGTTGATGACTGCAACTCTACTCTCGTTGTTTGTGGGGGTCTGTTTGGATTTAATGCTCAGAGAGATGGTGCCTTGTCTTTGTCTTTAATACCCATGGGGGAAGACCATCCAAGATTGGAGAGGCAGGGGGAAAGAATGCATACAAAGAAACATGTCCATGTGAGCTACTCAGGGTAGTGGGGACAGTAGACAGGGCCCAGACAAAATCATAAAGCAGATAACTTTGTCTCTACAACCTCTTCCTTCCCCTTTCAATTCTTATTCCTCTTCCGAGAAAATGCGGTGCATAGAAGCTCCCCGATAAAGATGTAATAGTGGCAACTTCCCAAGGCACCTGCATTTCTAGGGTCACAAATGTAATTCTGTGGGTTCATGGGATATTTTCATAATTTTACACAGCCTTATGGAAATTGTGCATTGATTTTCCATAAGGTTACAGAGATAGTTTTGATACTGAGTTCATGTTTAGAGAGTAACATATGTATTTGCAGCTGTAAATCTCAGACGATTTCAAGTGGAGAAACTGTTACATAATTGATATGGTTTGACTGGTAAAAATCTTTTACAACATGAAGCCTGTGGGCTTGGGCTAGGGAATAAAAGTGGTGTGGTAGAAATCAATATTGTGAGTACCTTCCTCCTTCTTGAAACTTGGTAGGCTAGCACTTTGATTTACCCTTGATGTCAAATAAGGCCTATGCCTTGTTGTGGGCAAGGAAATGTGGGTGGGGATGAGGCTTGGCCCTTTCTAGGAAGAAGCCATTAAGAGTCAACATAACATTTGCAACCTGCCTTTCCCTGCCACAGTTGCTGTAGACATTTCAGATTGTGGAGTCTTCATGGGTCTCTAAGTGAGAGTTTGTGGGCAGAGATGTCCACTAACTGGAAATGGACAGGTGATGTGAACAGGAAATAAGTCTTTGCTGCTGCTTTTGTATTAGACACTGAAATTTTAGGGATGCTCATTACTACAGCACACATAGCCTGTACTCACTAATACAGAAATTAGTACCTTGAAACAAGCTGCGGCCATAAAGTATGTGACATTGGTCTAGCAATCAGTGGTAAGTAGCAAAGAAGACATAGTCAGGGGTTGGAAAGATAGAGATCTATGTCACAGAGTAGAACAATATTTGGCAAACTGTCACCTGTGGTTGCACTGGGAGGCACATCGCATCCCTAAAGAATCTACCTGTTTAGGTGAACAGGTTGGAAAAGATAATGGAATTATGGTGTGTAGCTTGCTATTGGCTTCATTTGGCAAAGTATTACAAGAATGAGATGAATTCAGAAAACAGTTGGTCATTTTACAAAGCAGAAAGGAAAGGAAAAGGGGGGGGGTCCATAAATTCAAGCACTTGTATGTTGGAAGGGACAACTGCTTCTCAGTTACATATACTGAGTTACAAGTGATCAAGCCTTGGAGCAGCAAAGGTCAATTAAAACTCTATCTGTTGCAAGAGTCAGATGAAAGGGATAGCCATCAGAACCTGCTGCTCAACCCTTTAAATGGATTAGGGTGTCTCAAGTAAAGATCTATCAAATACTGTCAAGTGGGCCAAATGCCTCTGGGGAGAGAAAACAAGGCCGTGTTCCTCTAGCCCACACCTGACAGATTCCAGGTACAGTGGATTAAGTTTAGAAAGGGGGGAAGGTAGTGAGAAAGCAGAGAAATGCAGCAAATATGAGGACTGTATTTGAAATGAATGGTAGGTATGGCTATTGGCATACATTGTCGGCTGGACTCAGAGAGTTAAGAAGCCCTCTGTTTGGGAGATGGATCGAAATAATAAAAGATACATTGCTGGCCCTCAAAGAGAATGTGGTGGTTCTAGACTTCAAGTGACTTCTTGGGTACCAGCTCTGTATGTGAAGAGTATGAGCTGAGAAAGGTACTCATCTCCCGGGGAGAACTCAGTCCCCAGCTCAGATGTGGCCGAGGGAACTTGTTTGCAGAGGAAGAATTTCTGAGAGGACAGGGCCAGGGTTCCCAAAGGACAGCTGATGGGGGGAGCCTCCAGGGAATGGGATCATGGCCTTTTCAGGGAATGTCCCCCAGTTTTGAGGTGGGAAACCTCCATGTCTGCCTGGTGGGACTGCAGGGCAGCATCCTTCCCCTCTCTGAATGGGAGCATTTATCATGCTTACCCTGTCCCCGGGCTACCATTATATGGTGGATGTGAGAGGGACCAATTCCTCATCTGTCTTGTTCTGGATCTACCCCTGATGTAGAGACTACCTCATACCACTCAGAGACCCAGGATCCTGAGCTTGATGACCTACCTGAATGGAATTTTCATAAGAGGATATGCATATTTTGTGTGTAAGAAAGAAGGTGAACGATTTGGTGACCAGGGTGATAGACTAGGTAGTTATTAGTGTTAGTGCTATCCGTGTACTTATTAGTTAGTCAATATTTTCAGGTCTCCTTCTGGGCCTATGGTTGGATTCCACTGCCTTGTTCATCCATCAGCTGTGTCCAGGTAATTTGATTTAGCCATATGAAATACAATGCAGTTGAAAGTACTTCTTAGAGAGGTACTTTTTTTTTCATTTTTTAATGTTTTATTTACTTTTGAGAGAGAGAGAGAGAGTGTGCAAGCGAGCAGGGAAGAGGCAGAGAGAGAGGGAGACAGAATCCGAAGACAGGCTCCAGGCTCTGAGCTATCAGCACAGAGCCCAACGCAAGGCTTGAACCCACAAACTGTGAGATCATGACCTGAGCCGAACCCGGATGCTCAACAGACTGAGCCACCCAGGCGCCCCTAGAAACAGTCTTTAAGAGGGAATGTGTAGTGCTACATGCCCTCCCCCAGCCACAGTGATTGGTGAGGACTCCATTTGTCTTGGTTGCTGAGTGAGATGGCATTAGAACCCCTCCCCACCCCCACAGCGCGACCACCATGACTCAAAACTGCACATGGTCTGAACTAGAAACAAGCCTTCGTTATAAGCCACTAAGCTGGGGAACTAAACTAGTCTGTTCTATTATCAGATGCCTCTCCTTTAGATAAAAGATTGGAAACAACTGATTTCAGAGGTCACTTCCCTCTGACAATCAAGAGACTATACGGAGTGGGTTAGAGGCATATGGGACTGACCCCAAGAGCTCTTTGGAGGCTGTTTGAGCAGCAAAGAAGGGCAAAGAAGCTGAAGTTGTGGGAATGGGGAGGAAACCTAATTGAGCCTTCAAACATGAATAGGAGTTTGCTTCAGCTACAAGACCATTTTCTGTGGTTCAAGGGCAGCCGGCTAGATGACACCATGTCATCGTCCATACTCCAGACGGCCTCTAACAAGTTTGTTAGGGCTGAACATGCGATGGATAATTTGAGCTTCAAGAATTAGACCCTGAGTCTTCCCAATCATATTTGGCATTGTAGCCCAATGGACTGTGGATATTTAGAGTTGAATAGAATGTGGAATGTATCATCTTGAGTACTATGTGACTAGAATGTGGAATGCATAATACTGAGGTGAACTAGCCCTTGATGGTTGCGCTGCAATCCAGAGGGAGCCTGGTGAGCGTTTCTCCAGGGATGCCCTTGAGCGAAGAGCTCCTCTTTCAAAATCCAGTGTCTACCTTATTCTAGGCTTCTAACTTCTGAGTCTTGAATTCTGGCACGAAGTGTTCATTAATAGGAAATCTGCTCTCTTTAATGAGTTGTAATCACTGAATTTGGACTATATGATTAATCATAGAAAAATATAGCTCTACCACCTGCCATTTGAAATTCCTGGCAAGATCTGAGTGAAACTCTCTGGAGGTCAATGGTAATAGGAAATGAATGATGCTTTTATAGTACACAATAATCGTTTTCTGATCAAATAAATTCAAATGACTTTGACTGCACAGCTGGCTAGGGCTCCCTTGGTGAGCCAGGGACAAAATTACCAACAGTAGGATCTGTTACTGTCTTTTACATTCTTGGTAATAAAATCCAGGTTTAGGCTTCAGACTCTGCATGTTCCTCTGTAATTAAATACCCTCTATGCTACACTTGAAGTATGGGCTACTCAACAATTAATAGGATCTTGTGGCTCCAGTTTGAATAAAAAGGAGATTGGGAAAAACCACTTCTCAGCACAGATAAAAATCTGGATTTTTTCTTCTTTGTTTGGCCATCCTCAATACAAAACCTTCTGGCTGGTTTTGACTTTCAGATGGCTTTTTTAAAAAGACAAACACTCAGCATTTCCTCTGATTGTTTGCCTACACCTTGATCAATAAATCGTATTCACCTTGACAAACGAAATTTTGTAAGCTATGCTGTACCCTTCAAAGAGCCTGAAGGGGCATTTCAGAAGTGGAAAGGATGCTTCATGGCGCATTTTTGCTATTTAAAAAACTAATATCTTAAATAGTAAAATTTAAGAGCTGAACAAGGCTTCAAATATCTAACCCATTAATTTGAAAAACATGAAAACTGAAGTCTGTCGCATGCTTCGATCCAAAGTTTAAAACAGTTGTGTGTAGATATAAGCAGGACTTTGTAGTTTGAGGCTTTGTAATTCAAAGCAGGTGGTATCAGAGGTTAATTAAAAGCCTGCTGATTTTTGGGGTTTTCCTAACTAAAAAGTCACTATATTTAAATGTAAATGACAAAGAACAGGTATAAGATAACTTCCAGAAAACATTTAGTTTTTCAGCATGGAAGGAATTTTATGGTTGAAATCCCTCTTTATTTTTTGATTTAGTGGGATGGAGGATGTTGGAGGTCTTAGAGTTCAAAAATTTGATGCTGGAATTGGGGAACATCCAGGTAAATGTTTGTGCGTAAAAATCTCTTGAGAATCCACGTGAATACAGTTGCTCACAAATTATGACTCAAGACATTCTGAGATGGAATCCAGGAAACTGTATCCTCTCTCTTCACCTCAGCTTGGAAAACACTGGCCTAAAGCTTCTGTCTACCGTAATCACACAAATCTCCCCCTTCCTTACACCACCAAAGATGTGGTAAATGTCAGACATGAAAAGGTGGGTTTCAAAAGAACAGTATTTAAATCCTGACTGCCTTTACTGTCCCATAGCCTGAGTTTCCTGGAGATTCCTTAGTTTTCCTATTAAGATAGCAAAAATAAAAAGAATATTTGTAAAATGCTTAGCACCATAAGTAACAAATAATAGACATTTAATGACTGATAGCTATTATTCTTTTATGACTGTATAAACAACAACAACAATAATAGCAATAATATTCTGGCCAAGTCTATACATAAGATTATAGTTCAAATAAATTATTAACAGGTCAGAGTTAGGGATAAAAATAATCAGATCAAATAATCTGTTTAAAATGTGTTCTATAAAGAACTTCTGTTTCCAGTTATGATGGGAAAACGGGAAGCAGATTTACCCTCCTGCCATCAGCAAATGGAAAATTGGACACAGCAGACAAAGCAACAGTCTTCAGACATTGGACCACAAACAGATCAGATCTGTGATCCCTGAGAGAAGGGGGAAAACAAGGCAAGCCTTGTAATTGCCCTGACATTCTGCCTGGAGTCATAATGCAGACTGCAGAGAAGAGACTGGGGTCCTAAGCAGAGGAGTCGAGTTGAGGAGATAGAATTGTGAGTTCGGAGAATCTGAGGGCTGAGTTCTGAAAAGGAAGGGGCTTTGTAGGGAGAGAGCTCCAGAAATTTGCATATGGGGAGGAGGGGGGATTCCCTGGGGCCTTTGCTGAAAACAAAGATGTGCATATAGAGGACCAATCTCCTTGAGGCAGGCAAAGACCAGCCTGTGAGCAGGGAGCGGAGTGATTCTGAGAGCTCACACAGGCTTGGGAGTCATTTGAAGCCAGTCAGAGTTATCACTGGTGACTCAGTAATCACTTGGGTCCTTCAGCAGGGACCCTAGACAGACTGCAGCCCGCCGTTCTTTAGTAGCATAAAGACTGTTTTAGACTCACCCTAGCAAAGCTTTTTAAAAAACCCTTTAAAGGATGGAACTGACTTGTAAGCAGGCGAGCTGCCCTTCGGAACAGAGCCCAACACGGTCTAAAGGAAGATGATAAAACCTAAACCCCCAAATGTAAAATTTACAATGTCTGAGAGTCAATAAAAAAGTTACCTGACAGACCAAGAGCTGGGAAAACAAAACCAACAACCAAGAAAAGATAAAAATGAAGGAAACAGGTCCAGAAAGGACAGAGGTGATGGAATTTGCCGGGGAGACTAAAACCATTATGGTAAGTATTTCAAGTATTTAAAGGAAATGACGAGAAGTTGACAGTGGAAGGAGAACCAGGGGGGCCTCTAGAAATGCAACCTGCAATACCTGAAATTTAAAACTCACTGGATGGGATTGGCGTCCAGTTAAATACTGAAGAATAAAATGTTAGTGAACCAGGAGGTGTAGCTACAGAAATTATCCAAGAACAAAAACAAAAACAAAACACAAAAAAAGCAGTACAGAAAGAAAAATGAACAGAGTCTCACTGAAGCCTAGGACAATATCTAGTGGTCTCTCACGTGTCATGGGAGTTTGGAAAAGGGACGAGACAACTATTTGAAGAAATGAAGTAAAAAATTTTCCAAACCTGATAAAGACTATAAACCACAGGTCTAAGAAATGTAATGAACCCCAAACCCCAAAGAAAGCCATCCCCAGGGACATTACAATCAACCTTCTGGAAAGCATTAGCAAAGGGAATAGTCCTAAAGGCAGAAGAGATAGAAGGCATAGAATTTAGAGGAACAAAGATAAAAATGATAAGAATCTTCCTGACAAAACTACGCAATCCAAAAGAAAATGAGATTACATTTTTTCATGTTTATTTATTTATTTGTTTTTCAGAGATAGAGAGAGAGAGAATGTATGCAAGTGGGGGAGGGGCATAGAGAGAGGGAGAGAGAGAATCCCAGCAGGCTCTTCATTGTCAGTGCAGGGCCTGACATGGGGCTTGAACTCATGAACAGTGAAATCATGACTTGAGCTGAAATCAAGAGTTGGATGCTTAACAGACTGAGCCACCCAGGTGCCCCTAAAATGAGATCACATTTTTAAACGGCTAAAGAAAACATAAATAGTTAATAAAGAATTCTAGAGTCAGTAAAATATCTTTCAAAAACCGGAGCGCCTAGGTGGCTCAGTCGGTTGAGCATCCGGCTTCAACTCAGGTCGTGATCTCACAGTTTGTGGGTTCAGGCCCCGTGTCGTGCTCTATGCTGACAGCTAGCACAGAGCCTGGAGCCTGTTTCGGATTCTGTGTCTCCCTCTCTCTCTGACCTTCCCCTGCTTGCGCTGTCTCTGTCACTCAAAAATAAATAAAAAACATTTAAAAAAATATATTTCAAAAACAAAGGCAAAATAAAGACCTTTTCAGATACACAGAAGGTAAGAGAATTTGTCATTGAAAGGCCTGCACTACAAGAGAGATGAAATGAATGTACCAATAAATGAGGAACACTGGAAATAATAAATAGGTAAATTTTTTTTTAAAGTCTCACTTTACATGACTTTAAAAAATAATTACCTGTTTAAAGTGAATACAATAGCAAATCTTTGATAACAGCAGCACTAAAAAATGAAGAGGAAAAACAGAAGTTATTTTGGGGCAAAGTACATGAAGCTGAGCTGTGATCACTGAGATACAAATCATGTAAATCACAGAGTAGACCCTAAAAAATAATTTACAGCTAATAAATCAATCATGGAGAAAAAGAACTTAAAACACTCAAGTAATCCAAAAGAAGGGAGGGAAAGGGGAACAAAGAACAGATAAGTCAAAAAGAAAACACATAGCAAGATTACCATCTTTAGAAAAAATTTTTTAAGTTTATTTGTTTATTTTGAGAGAGACAGAGAGAGCAAGTGGGGGAGGGCGAGAGGGAGGGAGAGAGAATCCCAAGCAGGCAATGTGCTCTCAGTGCAGAGCCCAACATGGTGCTCGAACCCAAGAACATGAGATTATGACCTGAGCCGAACCAAGAGTTGGAGGTTTAACTGACTGAGACACCCAGGCACCCCAAGATGGTAGACTTCTGCGCACGCATATCATACACACATCAAAGTGACCTCAACGTTACAATGAAAAGTCAGACACTGTCAGATTGGATCAAAAAATAAAAATAAAATAAGCAAGGCCCAACCATATACTATGTATAAGAAAACAGACTTTAAATATAAAGATACAAATAAGTTGAAAGTCAAAGGCAGGAAAAACTTACATCATGTCAACTACACTCATAAGAAAGTTGTAGGAGCTATAATGACATCAGAAAACAGACTTCTGGTCACAGGGATAAAGAGAAATACTATAAAATGATACAGGGCTCCATCTGTTAAGATGCTATAACAATCCTAAATATCAGAACTTTAGAATTTATGAAACAAAATGGCCAGAACTGAAAGGGGAAAGCCACACATTGGAGATATAGTAGGAATTCTTCTACTCTTCATTCAATAATCAATAGGAGAAGTAGACAGAAAATCAGTAAATATATAGAAAACATGAATGACATTTAAAACCCATCAAACCTAAGTGACATTTATAGACTGCTCCAACAAAGAACACAGTGTATGCATTCATTTCAAGCACATATGTAATATTCCCCAAGATAAATCATATATTGGGCCCCTAAGTGAGGCTTTCACTAAAGGTAAAAGATTTAAAATCATACAGACTATGTTCTTTAGGCACAACAGAATTAAATTAGAAACAAAGAGCAAAGAGCTGAAAAATTGCCAGATAATAATTCTAAATAATCCATGAGTCAAAAAAACAAATCCTATAGGAAACTAGAAAAAAATTTGAACTAAATTCAAATTAAAGCACAACATATAAAATTTAGGGATCTATAGCTTTAAATGCTATAAAGATGAGGGGAAAGGCTCAAAATCAGTGATCCAAGTGTTCCATTATAAATCTAGATAAAGAAGAAAAAATTAAATTCAAAGGAGTAAAAGTAAGAGCAGGCATCACTGGAATAGAAAGTGGATAAACATTAAGGAAAATCAATGAAGCAGAACCAAAAATGTCAACAAAATTAATAAACTATTAGCTCGATTAATCAAGAAACAAAGCAAGGAGACACCAATAACCAATATTAGGAACACAACAGGGACATAACTAGATCCTACTTTACTAGAGATCCTACAGAAATTAGAAAGATATTAAAAGAGGAGCGTCTGTTGGGCGCCTAGGTGGCTCGGTAGATTAAGCATGGGCTTTGGCTCAGGTCACGATCTCACGGTTTGTGCGTTCAAGCCCTGAGTCGGGCTCTGAGCTGACAGCGCGGAGCCTGGAGCCTGGAGCCTGCTTCAGATTCTGTGTCTCCCTCTCTCTCTGACCCTCCCCTGCTCACGCTCTCTCTCTTTGTCTCTCAAAAATAAATAAAAAGCATAAAAAAAATAAATAAATAAAAGAGGGCCATCGAGGTGGCTCAGTTGGTTTAGAGTCTGACTTTGGCTCAGGTCATGATCTCACAGTTCATTGGTTCACGCTCCATGTCAGGCTCTGTGCTGACAGCTCCAAGCCTGGAGCCTGCTTCGGATTCTGTCTCCCTCTTGCTGTCTGTCCCTCCCCGGCTCATACTATGTCTCTCTCCCTCTCTCTCTCTTTCTAAAAAATAAATAAACATTTAAAAACATTTTTTTAAAAAGAAAGATATTAAAAGAAAAATTTGAACAACTTTTTGCCAGGAAGTTAAAAATTTAATTGAAATAGACAAGTTTCTTTAAAGACACAAACAAGCAAAGCTGATACCAAAATGCAGAAAATATGAATAGTTCTACATTTATTAAAGACATTAAACTCATATTAGAAACCTCACTAGAAAAACAAAACACAAAGAAATAAAGAAATCTTTATGCCCAGATGGCTTTGCTTATGAATGCTATCAGTCATTTAAGGAAGATATTAATCAGTTCTGTACAAACAGTTTCAGAAACTGAAGGGACCCTTTCCCAACTCACTTTACAAGGTCAGAGTCACTTTGACACCAAAACTAGACAAAGATATTATAAGAAAACTACAGGAATCCAGACTCAAACATTCTTAACATAATTGCTATTAAGTAAAACCCCAAAATATATGTTAAGTGGTAATACACCATGACCAAGGGAGATTTATCCCAGGGGAGCCAAGACGGTTTAAAATTTGAAAACCAATCAATGTAATTCATCTTATTAACAGAATAAAGAAAACCATAAGATCACCTTAACAGACACTGGAAACACACTTGACAGTTTCAATATACTTTCGTGATAAAGATTCTCAGCAAAGTAGGAATAGAAAGAGAATTTCTTAAAATTGATAAAGGATATCTACAAAAAAACCTACAGCCAACATCATACGTAAGGATATCAGCGTGGAGGTCTTCCCCCAGATCACACAGAAGACAAGGACGCCCACTCTTGTCCCTCTTACTTGACATCGTATGAGATCCTAGGCAACACAGTTTGTCCAAAAAATGGAATAAAAAGCATATAAACTGGAAAAGAAGTGAAGCTTTATTTTCAGATGACATGATCATCTATGTAGAAAATTTAAAGGAATCCTTTTAAAAAGCATCTATAAGCAGTAAATGAATCTGTCAAGATGGCAGACTACAAGGTTGGTATACACAATTAATTTGATTTCTGTATACTAACAATAAATAATTAGAAATGAAAATCTAAAATAATATTTACAATAGCATAAAATATGAAATGCTTAGGGCTAAATATATCAAAAATATTTACCTAAATATATATATGTAGATATATGAATACTGAAAACTATAAAATATTGCCAGAAAAACTTAGATAAGACCTTTTAAAAACCTTGAGAGATTTATCATGTTCATGGATGGAAAGTCTCAGTATTTTTAATGTATCAATTCTCCCCAAATAGATCTCCCCATGCCAGATCAATACACAAAGCAATACCAATCAAAATCCTACCAGACTTCCCGTAGAAATCAATACATTTTTCTAACATTTATACAGAAACGCAAAGGACACAGAATAGCAAAAACAAGTTTTCAAAAGAACAAAAGGGAAGGACCACTACCAGTTTTGATGGTTCATGACAAATCTATAGTAATCAAAACAGAACGGTACTGACACAGGATAGACATACAGATAAATGGAAAAGAACTGACAGTTAAAAGCAGATCCACATAAGTCTTGTCAACTAATTTGCAACAAGAAGCCAAGGAATTCAATGATAGAAAAACAGTCTACTTGGGGTGCCTGGGTGGCTCAGTCAGTTAAGCATCTGGCTTCGGCTCAGGTCATGATCTCACAGTTTGTGGGTTCGAGCCCCGCATTGGGCTCTGTGATGACAGCTAACTCAGAACTTGGAGCCTGCTTCAGATTCTGTGTCTCCTTCTCTCTCTGATCCTTGCCTGCTCACACTGTCTCTCTATGTCTCTCAAAAATAAATAAAAAAACGTTAAAAAATGTTTTAAATTGTTTTAAAAAAATAAAACACAACAGTATACTTAATACCCTGACCCAGGCTGGGTGGGTGTAGATGAATGACCTTTAATCCTCACTTTATATCATACACAAATATTAACTCAAATGGATTCTAGACCTACTTGTGGAAGCTAAAACAAAACATCTAGGGAAAAAACCCCAGGAAATAGCTCTGATCTTAGTGTAAGAAAAACTTCTTAATTAGGACATAAAAAGCATAATCTATAAGGGGAAAAAAAGACTAAGGGGTTTCACCATATTTTACTTTCTGAAAGACCATTAAGAATATGAAAAAGGAAGCCAAAATGTATGAGAAAGTATTTGTTTTATATTTATCTAACATAGGACTTACTTACATCTAGAATATATAAAGAGCTCTTACAACTCAATAATAAGATGACTCAAAAAAAAATGAGTGAAGGTTTGAACAGACACTTCACTGAAGTTCAGAAAACATAGGAAAAGATGCTCAATATCATTAAGCCACCAAAAGTATTCAAACGAAAACCACAAAGGGATACCCAGACACATCCACTCAGGTGACTGCAATTCCAAGGCTGATAATATGAAGTCTGGTGATGATGTGGAGCTCCTGGGAAGTTCCTACACTGCTGGTGGGAATGTAAAACGGTGTAGCTATTTTCGGCAGAAGTCAGGCAGCTTCTATAAAGTTAAATAACATTTTCCATTAGACTCAGCAATTCTACTTCTGGGCATATATCCAAGAGAAATGAAAACATGTGTCCACACAAAAACTCATGCATGTATGTCCTGAGTACTCTTATTCATAAAAGGCAAAACCCAGAAACAACCCTAATGTCCCTTACCCAATGAATAGATAACCAAATTATGCTACATCCTTACAATGGAACGCTGTTTGGTACGAAAAAAGCCAAAACACACTACTGATCCATGCAACAACAGGGATGAATCTCAAAACCAGGCTAAGCATAAGACTTGAGACACAAAAGACCATTTATGTAAACTTCTGGCAAAGACAGATCTAGTGTTTAGTGCTGGGAAGTGAATCAGTGTCCGGGTGGGGCCGGGGTGGGGGCTGGATATGGACTGGGAAGGGCACGAGAGAACACTTTAAGGTTATGTGATTGTTTTCCATCCTGACGGTGGTGTTTTATCTCCTGCTTGTGGTGGTGGTTATACGGGTATACACATTTGTCACAACTTATCGAACTGTACACGTAAAGTGTGTATGTTTTACTGGGTGCAAGGGTTGTATGTATCGGGTGAAATTTATTGTAACAATAAAATTGATTTTTTAAAGTTTATTTTGAGAAAGGGGGAAGGAGCAGAGAGAGAGGGAGAGAGAGAGAATCCCAAGCAGGGTTGGCACTGTTGGTACAGAGCCCGATGCAGGGCGGCAACTCATTACCCATGAGATCATGACCTGAGTTGTGGACATTTAATATACTGAGCCACTCAGGCACCTCAATAAAATTGATTTTTAAAAATTTTTTAAATGTTTTTTATTTATTTTTGAGGGACAGAGAGAGACAGCGCGAGCAGGGGAGGGTCAGAGAGAGAGGGAGACACACAGAATCTGAAGCAGGCTCCAGGCTCTGAGCTGTCAGCACAGAGCCAATGCAGGACTCAAACCCACAAACCGTGATATCATGACCTGAGCCAAAGCTGGACACTCAACCAACCGAGCCACCCAGGTGCCCTGAAAATTGATTTTTAAAATACATTATAGTGAAGAAATGGGCAGAAGACATGAACAGACACTTCTCCAAAGAGGACATCCAGATGGCCTACAGGCACATGAAACGATGCTCAACATCACTCATCATCAGGGAAACACAAATCAAA
>NC_043707.1:131833024-131849204 GCF_006229205.1 Suricata suricatta
GGTCATAATCTTGTGGTTCTTGAGGTCCAGCCCCGAGTCAGGCTCTGCTGACAGCTCAGAGCCTGGAGCCTGCTTCGGATTCTGTCTCCCTCTCTCTGCCCCTCCCCAGTTCATGCTCTGCCTCTGTCTCTCTCTCTCTCTCAAAAATAAACATTAAAAAATGTTTTAATACAATACAATCTATTTCACTGTTTTGTTATTTATGTATCTGCTTAACAAACATCTAGCTGTTGGGCACTGTGCTGGGGCTTCAGGGAAATCACCGTGAGTGAGACAGATGAGGAATTTGCCCCTGATGGACATTTCGCTGTGGCTGTGAAGACAGATGAAGAACAAGTCAGTTAAAGGAAGGAAATGAATGTCATTAAAACACCTGCACTGGAATGTTCACAGCAGCATTATCTGTAAAAGGAAGTGGAAACAAGCCCACCGTCCATTAACTGATGAGTGGATCAACACAGAATGTGATATAGCCACACGACGAAATTACTCCACTGCACAAAGGAACGGGGCCCTCGAATGTGTTACCACACGGATGGCCACTGAACACACTGAGCGGGGGGACAAAAGTCAGACACAAAAGGCTACATATTGCAGGATTCTGTTTGTCTAAAGTGCCCAGGACTGACAAATCCATAGCCACAGAAAGTAGATGGTTTCTGGGGGCTTCTGGGAAGGGAGAATGGGGAGTGGCTGCCCATGGTTTCTTTCTGGGGTGATGAAAATGTACCAGAATGAGAAAATGGTCCAATTGTACAGCCTTATAAATATACTAGAAACCGCTGGTTTGTATACTTTATGTTTTAAATGTTTATTTATTTTTGAGAGCGAGACAGACAGAGCATGCATGGGGGAGAGGAAGAGAGAGAGGGAGACACAGAATCCAAAGCAGGCTCCAGGCTCTGAGCTGTCCACACAGAGCCCGTCGTGGGATTCAGACTCATGAACCACTGAGATCATGACCTGAGCCGAAGTCGGATGCTTAACTAACTGAGCCACCCAGGTGCCCCTGATCTGTGTACTTTAAAAGAGTAGATTTTATGGCATGTGAATTACATCTCAATAAGAAACTTACTTTTAAACAAAAATTAATGGAAGCATGAAGGTGACATACCACCATGAGAAGAGCAGGGCTGAAGCCACTGGGTGGGGTGGGCCGGTCATATACGAAAAAGGCCCTTCGGAAGCATGAATGTTTTGTCTAAACCTAAGAAGTGCTGGGAATCCCACGTGATCAGGGCGTGGAGTGCAGAGGCAGAGATAATTCATGATGAAACTCATGAAGATGAGTGAGCCCAGACTAAACACATCAGAGCGATGAGTTTGGATAATGCTTCTTTCCATTTGCTTCAATAAAAAAGTGATTTGGTAAATAAGGTGTGTAAATGTGATGGGTCTAAATGTGATCCGATTTAAGTAGGAAGTTAACCTAGAAATTTTAGACACATCTAGCTGCAAGTTGACCACAGTGGGTGTCCGTCCCAGGTTCAGGTCAAAATTGGTCGTTGAGAACTCACTTCTCTTTTCTCCAAGGAAGACAATTTCTTCTTGATGCATACATAGGGCTGGACACACTCTGAACAACCAAACTGAAAGTATTTACATGTCCAGATGTGGAAAGAAATCACCAGTGGGAGTTAGATTGTTTTTTTTCAAGGCTAAATTTTCAAATCTGTATCAAATATCACAGAGCAAATGGCCTTTTCTAGGATTAACTGCCCAGTTACCCACTTACCCATAATTTGCCACTGATTAGAAGCAGGCAATTATCATTGTAATTTGTCTTTATTGGCCTCATTTTCCACTTGAAAAAGCCAAGCCATCACTTTTTTCCACCCCTATGATTTCCAACCCTTTTGGAATTCACATCTTATGTATTATTTATTTCATAATATCTCTCCTTCCCAAGTGGTAGGTTTTATGCATCTTTGGGATGGATTAAAATTAAACTAGATTTTGAAAATTGCTTAAATTTGTCAACATGCCAGCGTAAAGGGGTGACATCATGGGATGTGTCACGATCTAGGCTAGAAGTTCCTCCAATAAGTTTAGGATTCCACGGATGGAACTTCACCTTAGGTCAAACTCCTTAACTTTACACAAGAAAAGACCTTGGCCCAGAAAAGTGAAATGACTTGCCCAGGGTGCCTCCTAGTGGATTTATGGCATTTAAGGACACGAACAGAAGAACCCTTTAAGGTATCTCAGTTCCTTTAGATGGTTTGTAAAAAGTCACATAAACAGGAAAAGCTGACCTTTTATTTTTTCAGCTACGTTTTGGGGTAATTTGTTATGCAGAATACATACACAGAATTAGTTATATGGTGTGAGGAGTGGCAAAGATCTCAGCTGCTTGGCCATTTGCTAGCCGGATTTGTCACTCCCTGAGGGGAGCTGCAAAATAGGCAGGGGAGCGCCACTCCCTGTCAGAGAAGCCAAAAGACCAAAGATCAACCGCCTGCAGGCGGGGTGGCATCGGCCCCTCAGGCGCTGTGCCAAAACACGTTAGTCCGGTTCCTCTTTTACTCCAGTCTTAATCCCTTGACCCTGTTTCCTAGCAACCGACCTAGGTCAGCTGCCTTGTTTTCCCGCCTTGAAGGCTTTATAAGAGACAGTTTTCTGAATAAAGCTCTCTTTCTTGCCTGATCGGAAACCGTGAGTTGTGTCTTTACTCTCTGTGCGTCCCCTTTCCTGCCCTTTCTCTCCCTCCCTCAGGAAAAGAACCCACGAGGACTCTCCGCCCCTCCGGTCAGGGTGGAGGAGACAGGTACCGCCGAACGCCGGGGACGAGCACGCCCCGGGACCTGGCTTCGGCTAAGACAATATGGGATGGATAAAATACACAGAATTAGTTATAGGAGATGGATGAAAAATCATAGCAAGATTAATCATGAAGTTCACTTGTTCCATCGATGAGGAAGTTTAGGGAGTGATTAAGAAGCCAGGCTCCACAAGAGAAGCCAGACAGAAAGGAATACTTAGGCATCAGTTCCATTTATATAAAATTTAAAACCAGGCTTACCTAGTCTATGATGTTAGACATCAAGAGAGAAGTTTTCCTTGTGATGGTGGGACATAGGCATTATGAGGTCCTGGCGATGTTCTATCTCTTGATTACATCAATTAATTAGTGACTACAGTTCTGGTTTCCTTAATAAAAATTCATAAAGCTGTACAATTGTGATTTACACACTTTTCTTTGTGTATGTTCTATTAGTTGTTTATTGCTACCTAACAAATTACTTCGAAATGAAGAGGCTCGGGGGGTACCTGGCTGGCTCAGTTGGTTAAGCATCCAACTCTGGGTTTTGGGCCAGGTCATGATCTCACGGTTTGTGGATTCGAGCCCTGTGTCGGGCTCTGCACTGACAGAGTGGAACCTGCTTGGGTTTCTCTCTCCCTCTTTCTCTATCCCTCCCCCCCTCATGTGACTCTCTCTCTCTTAAAATAAATAAACATTAGAAAAAAACATAGAGGCACAAAACATTCATCATCTCACAGTTTCCATAGGTCAGGAGTGTGGCATGGCATAACCGGACGGAGCTCTGCTCCAGGACCTCTGAAGCAAGATGTCAGCCAGGGCTGCAGTCTCATCTGACGGCTCGCCTGGGGTGGCTCGGCTTCAACTCATTTATGTGGTTGTGGGCGGGATCCAGCTCCTCGTGGGCTGCTGGATCTCAACTGCATGAGACCACCCTCTGTTCCTGACCACACGGGCTTCTCCAACATGGCAGCTCGCTTCACCAAAGTGTGCAGGCAAGAGGGAAATACAGAGCATGCTCCCAAGATGGAAGTCACAGACATCGGTAACCTAATCATGAAGTCACATCACATCATGTGCCATATTCTATTCATGCGAGGCAACTCACTAGGTCCAGCCCAAACTCAAAGGGAGGCGATCCCACAAAGGTCTGAATACCAGGAGGGAGAAATCACTGGGAGTCATCACAGAAGGTTGCTCACTACACACATTTTACATCTATACAAGCTTATTTAAAAAAAAGAAATTGAATGCAAGCTCAGGCATCAGGCCGACTTGGGTTTAAATCCCACCTCTCCCATCAGCTGGAAGAGATTTCACAACTCATTAAAATGACACAAATCTGCTTCTCCATCTACTATATGCGGTAATAGTCACGACTTCCTAGAGTTGTTTTAACTGTGAAGTTGCGGAAAACAGGCAATGCCTTCAGAGCCCTGTGGCAGGGTCTACCACACAGTTAATAGCCAGTACTAAGTGTTATTATTATGATTTCAAAGATATTCCTAAAGTAATTTTATTGCAAGGAGAAAAGGACTATGTGTAACACATTTTTAGGAAACAGACTCTGAGGTGTTAAGCAACGTGTCTAATGTCTCACAACCAAGCCAGAATTTGAACCTGGCTCTACTAACCCCAAACTCATTTCTATTTCCTGCAGCTGCTTCCTCAGGGAAGCCTCTGACTGGCTTTCCCCTATTATTTCTGCTCCCTCTAGGTCTTTGCTCACACTGCTGTCAGACTAACTGTCCTAACATCTCTTTCTTCATCTGGTATTCTTCAGCTAAAGATGCGCCAACTGACTTCGATATCAAGTGAGTGTTCTCTCCTCAGTCTACAGGGGGCCCTGAACTTGGTTCTAATATTTGGGCACTTCGTTTTCCTGCAGTTTTCTTGCATACATCCCCTCTCCCAAACATCATGAGCTCCTTATTGTGGGAGGCGGAGGCAAGATGGTGCCTTGGCAATCCGCCCAAGCACATGACAAAGTATGGCCCGCCTGCCTCTGGTGTACCCACCTCCCAGCCTGATACCATGATAAGTGTACGACCAATGCAAAGCCATGAAATTGGTTAGCCCTGTTGCTGTCAGCCAATCATGAGCGGCCGCGTAGCCTGTACGGTACATATATAAGGGAGGGTGCTTTGCCCAAGGGGGAGAAGAAGGAAGAAAAGAACCAATAAAAGTCTCTGCAACGAATCCCGGTGTCGTCAGTTCTTCAAACTGCGGGCAGTTTGAGCGGCTTCGATACCTTATTAGCTAAAACCATCTGATCCCAACCTCCATACATTTGCATTGCTTTTCCTAGGATGTTATTCCCTTAAAGTTTCTCTACTTACATCTATCCATTCATCCATCTATCCATCCAGTATTTATTAATCCTTTTCTGGGTGTCTTACACTGTGCTAAGCACATCAAGTGCTACAGAAAAGAATCAGACAATGGCCGCTGCTCTCTAGAGTCAGCCATATCTCAATTAGACTACACTAGTATGAAATGCTTATAGGAGAGAACGATAAAATCTGGTTGACATACTTCTTGTGGCCCAATGCTCAGCCATAATTTCTGCTCTCCATGATGCCTCCCTGCTTATTCTACTCCACCACTGCTTCTTGTCTAAATTTCTACAACTCCATGAGCTCCATTGTCCATCTAATGTAGGCAATTAATGTAGACAATTGCCTTTAAGATGGTTATAGGAGATGGGGATTTTTAAAGGTTTATTGGGGACTTATTAAGAGATTAAAAACAGTATACAAATTGCCTTATTGAATAATCCCAACAACTCTACAAAATAATTCTTATCATGCCATTGTATATCGCTAAGGAAACTAAAGACATAGATGGGGAAAAGTTCAAGGTCTCAAGGCAACTAAGTGCTAGAGCCTGGACTCAAACCCAAGTCTATCTGATTGCAATGTCCTTGCCTGCTCTAAACCTCTCATTACACTCCTCTGCCCCTTGTGGTGCAGCACAGAGTGTTGGACTTGCAGTTCGGTACATGATGAGAACAGTGTCTAACCTTCAAATTTTCACCACTGCCTTTCCTATCCACTAATTCAAATATTTACTGAGTGACAGAATGATCCATAAAAGCCCCAACTATGTCATCTCATCAATAGGACAAGAAGCCTGATGGATCTCTCATCAGGCTCATCATTGTGGGCTTCTTTGGTGTTGGACTTCTCAAAAGTTAGCCACGCTGTCAGGGTTGGTGTCTCTGTTGTGACAACTTCCCTGCAGCACAGCATCTATGAGCCATCCTTTGGAAAGGGCTCGGGCTGCCAGGTCTTTGACAATAAAACCCTCTTTTTCCTGGGAATTCTCAAATGTGGCAGCGAGCAGATGTGCTCACAGAGCCTCTGAATGCAAGCACAGACACAACGCTCTGCATAGAAATTGCGAGTAAACTTCACAACTGGGGAACATAAAGATCTTTTATTTGCAGGAGTTGGAGGTTGTAATTTGGATGTGTGAAATTGCCAATAGTCTAGCTAATACGACAGCCCACCAGCAGCCTTAAAAGGGAATTGAAACCGTTTTAAAACTCAGTGAGGTAGGCAATGTGTGGGTGTGTGTGTTTTCCATGGAACCAATGGAGATTTATACTAGATGCAAAATACTCTTTAAGTCATTGAGTACAAGAATGGTTCATTAGGAAGGTGGTGGACGTGTTCTAACCATTGGAGGCCTGCTGGGAGTTTCAAAACCCTGTGGTAGCTCCATATTGCCTGCAGAAAGAAATCCATTTTCTTTGGCCTGGCATTTTCCACTCCAGCTCCAACATCTCCCTTTCCTTTTGGCACCTCATTCTCCAGAAAGATTCTAGTTACTCCTACCTCCTTGGACATGGGCTCCATTTTTGCACCTCATGTTTCCACTCATGCTTTTTTGCCTATAATATCCTCCTTGTCACCAACACACATTAAAATCTTACCCTTCTTTCAGAACTAGGATCATCCTTGGCTTCTGCTTTCCCCTCACCAACCCCCCACCCCCACCCCATCACTGCAACCCAACCCATTCTTATTGGCAAGTCCTGGTAGCTCAACCTCCAAAATAACTGTTAACTGGGAACTCATTTCTCTCCACTGTTCTCATCTCTTTGTCCAGCACCATCATCTCTTGCCTGATGGATCATAATGGCTTCCTCTCTAATTTTCTTGCTTTGGACTTGGCCCACACAACAGCTGGAATTAAAAAAAAAATTAATGTTTATTTATTTTTGAGAGAGAGAGAGTGAGTAGGAGAGTGGCAGAGAGAGAGGGAGCCACAGAATCTGAAGCAGGCTCCAGGCTCTGAGCTATCAGCCCAGAGTCTGACGCAGAGCTCAAACTCACAAACTGCGAGATCATGACCTGAGCCGAAGTTGGACACTCAACCAACTGAGTCACCCAGGCGTCCCTGGAATTTTTTTTTTTGTAATGTAAGGCAAGGAGTCCATCCCATGCTTCACACCCTTCAGTGGATTCCTATAACACTTAGCATCAGGCCCAAATGCCTTTGCAGGGCTTCCAAGGCCCCCCAAATCTGTCCCTGGCCACCATTTGGACCTCGTCCCACTACCCTCTCACTCTGGCCACTCTGCTCAGAACTGTGCGGTCTAACTTGAGAACTCCTCCACATCTTATTCACCTTCAAGCGCCCAACAGTGGCCTGCATGGTTCCTTGTCATTGGTAGGTAGACATCAATCTTTATTAGGTCAACAATACTCCTCTGACTTACGATCAGAGTTTTAGACACTTGGTGATGTATCACAAAGATCTAACCATCACATTTATAAGGGCTCATCCTGTTGCATTTTGGGGAGACCCCATTCCTGTTTTCACAATGAGAGTTATTTATCAGTCGGGTAGCTGCCATGTGGAAAAATAACCACATAAATCAGGCAAACCTACAGGTGGCATTATTCTGGTAAAAATGTAGAGACTTAATTAGCAATGAGACTCCACACATTTTGACTGGGCCAAAAAAATCAAGCTGCCAATTTCTCATTAATTCTTGTTAACTACATTATATTCAAGCCCTTCAAGGACAGCATGTGTTTGATGAAATGGCCTCCAAATCTCATAACAATTTGCTAGTCTTTAGAACTGCACCCCTGGAGATCATCTGATAAACCACGAATCCATACATATCAGGACAAAACCAAAGAAGTTGGGACAGATGACCTTCATGCTTACTGATAATCTTAGCTAACACTTACGTGCGCTTATATGGCACCAGGTTCTACTCTGTATGTGTTAGTTCATTTCATCATCAGAAAACCTTAAGAGTAAGCATTCCACTAGTTCCATTTTCTGGGCAAAGAAACTAAGACACAAAGAGGTCGGGTATCTTGCCCAAGGTCACACAGCCAGGACTTGACAGATCTGGGATTTAAGACCAGTGAGTCCAACTCCAGACCCTGTATTGCCAACAACTACTCTAAACGTTTTTGCAACGTTTAATTTTGATATATTTTGACAATTACAGAAAAGTAAGAATTAAGAACACGGAATTCCTATATGCCTTTTACCCAGGCCAATCTATTGCTTATATTTTGTCTTTTATTATTCTTTCTTTGTATTTTACATACATATGCATATTATGTTTCTCTGAACCATTGAGTTGATTGGAGATATTGTGCCTGTATAACCTTAAATACTGTATTGTGCATTTCTTAAGAATATTCTCCTATATAATCACAGTGCTGTTATCAAAATCAGAAAATTTAACATTGATACAATTTGACGCTGATACTGTTTTCCAGTTCATGGTCCATATTCAAATCCCATCAATTGTCTCAGAGATGCTCAATACAGCTATTTTTGCCTTGGTTCATGTACATCCCAAGATCATCGCTGCACTGAGATGCTTCTAGTCTGGAACCTTTAGTTTCCTTTAATCTGGAACAGCTCTTTAGTCTTTCTTTGTTTCCTGACCTTGATATTCTTAAATTTTGTAACATGTTCCTAATGTTTTCTCATGATCAGATTCAAGTTACACATTTTTGGCAGGAAGACGAGTGATGTTTTGTCCTTCATAGCACATCATACCAGGAGACACAAGATATCCTTTGTCCCTAATTGATGATGTTTGCTTTTATTACTTGGTTAAAGTCATATGTGCTATTTTTTTCCAATGTAAAAGTTACTATTTCTCCCATTTAATAAATAATTTGGAGGGGGAGATACTCTGGGACTTTGTACCTATCTTCTTTCCTATAAAGCTTTCACCCACTGCTTTAGCATGTATTGGTGGCCAACCACTATATTTTACTGCTTCTTTGTACATAGGGCTTGTTTTCAAACTCAAGGATGTACATCATTGCCCAGTTGGAGGCTCATTTGTGAGTATCTGAGGACAGCCATTGTCCCATAGTGAAGCCACAACACAATCTTTTGAGTTAGTCTGGAGTTCGCAGTCTGGTGGTAGCATAGCTAATGGTCTTGCGGGAAGATTCAGGATTCCCTTTGAATCTCAGCTTCCTCATCTACAAAGAAGCAAATGACAGTGGCTTGTAGCAAGTTGTATGTATATGGCATAACATAGAGTGTCTGGACCATAGAGGTGTGAACAATAGCTGTGTGATCATCATTGAAGGGAGAAGCAACCAAAATGTCAGGGCTAGGTAGAATTTATAATTAGCCAAAATGTTTATGCTAGTTACTGAGTACCTATCATGGCACTGGGAGAATAGAGAAATGGCGGGGTGGGGAGTGGAGGGTCCCCTATGAGTGAGTGAGTCATCGCCAAGGCGGTTTGGAGTGTTTTGTTAGGCACGGAGAGTGGCAGGTGTGGGAGAGAAGTGATCTATTTCATTGCGAGGATCAGAGAGGACTTCGCAGAGAAGGCAGTAACATATGAACTTGGGACCACTCGGGGTCAACATCTCTTTATTAAATCCCCCTGTGGACCCTTCTTTCTTCTTAGTGCTTTAACGTTCAGCCCCAAGTAAATGAGATGAGCAGATCCTGGAGAACAAAATAATTGGAACGAGTGGCAGAAGTGGACCCCTTATTCACAAAATTGAGTGAAATAGAAAGAACTGGGGACATGGGGGGTCACAGTTTGCTAACTTTACCTCAAAGCCTCCAATGGGACCAAATGGCCAAAAAAGCGACTCTTTGTCTGCCCTTCAGAGAATGAACTTTGATTGTGAAACTGTCTTTGTAGGCAGAGCCCGCGACTTTTAGGTGCTGCTGGTTTGAAGGTAAATCTGGCAACATCCAGGCCATGTCTGGGAGAGCGAACCCCAGCGGCCCACCTGGCCCACATGTGGCACAGAACAAAGGTTCTTTTTCCACAGTTGCCGCCGGGGGTAGCTGACTCTCACAGCAAGGGTGGGCCAGGCACTTGTCAATAGCAGAGTTTCTGATCCAAATAGCGAGAATCAGGAAAGTCTGAAGGGGAGACCAAAGCCCATTCCCCCACAAGCTCAATTCCTTCCTGTTGACTCATCCCTCTCAATCCTTTCTAGGTGGCCTGTCAGAGAGGCTGTGAGCCTCTGACAAATTGGCTCTGAGCCATGAAAGCCACAGTGCAGGAACCAGTTGAGTTTGAACTTGGGTGTGGTCCACAGCATTTCAGAGCCAGCCCCAACACACTGGTCTTCGTAATGCCCCCTTTAGAAGGCTGCACTCAGGGAACCACTGCAGAGGTGGAGAAATATGGGTATTTAATTTTCCCACAAAGCACTTTTGCCCAAGCTGTGCTAATGTTCTCCAGTTAAATACTTTTCAAAATGATCTACCAAAAAAAAAAAAAATGCAGCTACACATTTCATTAACGATGTCTAGTTCTGTCCCACCCAGGGCTGCTACAGTCAGCCAAGCAATTTAATCTCTGGAAACAGAAATTGTTGTGTTTCCTCCCCTGATGGGGAGAAGGTGCAGTGAACAGACAGGCAAGATGAGTGTGCTTTCCAGAAAGAGGGAGACGGCTCATATTTTCTGAACTCCCATGGGGTTTCCCAAAGCAGCAAGAGCTTCTCTACTCCATCCCATTGGCACTGGGACCGCTGAGGTCATGGTGCTTCTGCCGGATGTGCCTCAGAGCAGAGCAAGGATAGGTGGGCCACGATTTTAGAAGTAAAGGGGAATGCCTTGCCTCTCACTGTGGATTGTGAGCCCTCTAAAGACAGAGCTGAGGGCAGTTCATCTTTGGAATTCTTACTCCTTGCAGAGATCCTGCCACCTAAATGTTCAGTGAAAGATTCATGAATTTAAAACAAAAAACAAAACAGAAGAGTCGACTTCTGTCCCTTAGATCATTCTCCAGTCAGACAGCCATATGCCCCACATGATCTGGGGTGATCTTGATTTCAGATATTTTCCTCCACTGTCTTCAGAATTAATATCATTTTGACATGCAATGCAGCCTGCTTTTAGGTTCAGCAAGCAGGCACGTTTGATCTTGAATGCTGCATGATGCTTGTTTTCCAACCTTTTCTGGGGTCATAGACCCCTTTGAAAATCTGATGAGAGTTATAGACTCTTTCCCCATTAAAACTCGAGTTTGTAAAGACATTCACAGTATTGCATTCCATTTCAGGAAGCTGTCAGACCCTAAATGCCAAGAAATAAATTGCTTCTATAATGTTGCTATCATGGCTTGTCTTGAGTTTCCCAAACTGTGGAAGCAGATTCTGCTCCCGACATCGATTTTACTGGCTTGTACATTATGGAAGAGAATATTGTGGTCTTTTCCTTAGCTGGCTGCTTTCTAGCTAGGGAGTGCTCAATGCACTCCAAGTTTTAAAATCTTAGTTGACACAATCCCATGAAAATGCAGTGGACTTCTATCCTTTCTAAAATGTAGGGGTGTGTGAAAATGTAGAAAAAAGAAGAGCCATGTTGGGTGTATTATTAATTTTTTTTAATGCTAATCCTTTTATTCAAAGGCTTATAGATTTATCTTCTGGTTCAAAAAGAATGAGCTTTGGCTGTGGAGCAATTGTGCTTCTTAAGGCTTCCAGAAAGTATGCTCTGATGAAAGACAATGTAGTCCTCGGGCTTCATCAACTTCCACAGTTGACATCTCTGTTATGAGTTCCAGGAGCACTTCAAGGCCAACTATTCACGAATGAAGGGAAAATACAAAAGTAAATTACATCATTCATTAAGACTGTGGTGTGGTAATGCCACATGCACTTGAAAGAGGTTTTGAATGGCTTTATAAGACTCAGATATACCCTTGGGAATATATTTAAAGTCCACTGCTTTCAGAAGCTTACTGGATCATTGGAAATGCACTGAAGAGAGTTCATTGTCCAGTTTCTTATGGATGATTTCTAAAAGAAATGTAGCAATGTTTGACGTTAGGCTGGGAAATGAACTAAACTTTCTCAGAGTGGAATGTGATTTTAGCAAACTTCCAAAATTCCAGATATTCACTGAAGCTTATCAAAGATATCCAGGCCTCATGAGATGGAAATCAGGGGCGAAATGTACACAGATGTGCAGGCAGCTCATGCACATTTTGGCCCGAGTTCCAGGCAATCCTTTTCTCAAGGTCCTGACCAAGTCCTCAGAGAAACATGAAGATTAACACCCTGTCCTTGAAGTCTTGAACCTCAAAGAAAGTGTCCTGTTGAGCTGTTGGATGGAAGTCAAACCCTGGCAGAATGAAACTCTTTGAGCATTTTGCAAACTACTGTGGCCAGCAAGTCTTCTGCACCAGTTCTTTGTACTGAAGAATGTGATTCAAATTCTTCAGGCCCCATTTCCTACCTCTTCCAAAAGAAATACCAACAGGAAGGCAGCCTTGGAAAACCAAAAGAAATAGCAGGAAGAGACTGTGATTTCCAAGTGACATGTCCACCATCAACACTTGAGGTTTGGTTTGTACTTAGTAAAGTTTAAAAAAAAATTTTTAAAGTTTATTCATTTTTCAGAGACAGAGTGTGGGGGGGGAAGATTCAGGAGGGGGGAGACAGAGAACCTAAAGTGGGCTACAGGTTCTGAGCTGTCAACACAGACCCCAATGCAGGGCTTGAACTCACAGACAGTGAGAACATGACCTGAGCCGAAGTCAGACCCTTAACCAACTGAGCCATCCAGGTGCCCCTTCACTTAGTAATGTTTACAACAGGCTTGCTAAAACTTTCAGAAGCAGGTATACTCTGGAAGAAAGCCTGTTTACTGAATATTCTCCTTTCCCCTAGGGATAAATGAGGCACTGGAGAGAGTGCAAAGCAGCCTTTGAGGAGTTCATTGCTTCTAACTGAAGTAAGGAGACTAGAGTGACATAAATGGAAGAGAGAATTAGGCAAGACTTCTGGGTACCAGATTCATGAAAAGAAAAATCAATGAAAGCTAGAGAAGTCTGAAAAAGGCTTCTTGGATGCAATGGAAGATGAGGTAAGCTTAAAGGATAGAAAGAATTTGGAGGGCATAAATAGGAAAGGAGAAGAACACAAACAAAGCCAGGCTTTGTTCATGCCAGGGTCAACTTGGAGAACATTTGAGAGTTTCTACTAGCGTCAAGGTTGACATTTTATTATGCATCAGAATGGCATGGGAATCCTCTTTAAAAATGTAGAGTCCTGCACCCCACTCTTGTAGACTGATTTCATCTGTTAGGGCTTGAGCCTGGAGATCTTCATTTCTAGCAAGTTACCCAGAGGATTCTGATGTAGGTGATGCTGGGCCACATTTTACAAAACAATGACATCTACTTCCTTTGGTTTCTTTGTTTAATCATGCTGGACGAGGAGCCTGCTTAAGATTCTGTCTCCCTCCACCTCTCCCCCATTCATGCTCTCCCTCTCTGTCCCCCCCCCCCTCCAAAAAGAAACAAACAAACAAAAAACACCAAGCAGCAATATGGTCCTAAGAATCCTGCATCTATAACTTGGAATGAAATGTATCTCCAAGAGCTAAACCAAGATGGAGGTCCAAGGTACCCAGGTAAAGACATACACAAATGTGCCATGAGCTAGTGTCATGATCTTCCTGTCCCCTACCACACCACAGTCACCTCTCACATAACCCCAATCAGTTCATGGCTGATACCAAACCCCATGAAACTACCCTCCTTCCACGCTGCTTGTCATAATTGGCAAGACCAGGATTGGGTGATTCTTGGGGGTGGGGACAAGAAGTAAGATACATTCTTACTTTTAGTGTCTATAGATTTATGAACTATATGACCTTCCCTGTGAGGGAAATACGAGTAGCAATCTCTAATCCTTTTTGGAAATCACAGACACTTGTAAAAACAATGATCCCTCTCCTCAGGTATATGGACATTTGTACATACCATTTGGCACATAATTTCATAGAGTCCGACATGAATAATCAACTAAACCATTCTTGTTAGACCCAGGAGCTTGACCTCTATGCATACAGTTCCCTCAGTGTTAACAGTTTTGTCCACTCAATGCCTGTTTCAATGTCATTACTACACCTCTTGACTCTTCTCTGGGATTCTAAGGAAATGCTTAGAACCTCCAGTTGAGGTTTCTACTTGCTGTTGACCTTAAGTCACTTTCTCAAGTCCTTCCTGGAACAAGATGGGCGATGCCATACCTGCTCCCACACGATGGCCTGCACTGATTTGAGAGTAAGAGACAATTTCATCATAGACCTGTCTGCATGGTCCCCACTCTGTGCTGTGCCTCAAGGGACTTCATTTTTCATTCATTATAACCACAGCATTGAGTTGGAAGAGCACTGAGTTGGAAGATTCCAGGGAAGCCTGTCAGTTCTGAAACAGGCAGAGATATGATCCCCACAAAATGGTCCCTGTTTTCTCCTGTACATGTGCCATGCTTTTCCCCATTCATTTATCCATCAAATGTCCAAGCACCCAATGCCCTAGCACAGTGAAGGTGGAGGACGTCTACCTGGGAGAGACAGATCATAAAAAGAGTAGACAAATAAGGAAGATTATTGTAAGAGCCACAAAGGACATAATGAGATGGTAAAATAGGAAAAATGTGACATGTTGTCCTGGCTTTCGTAGAGTGACCAAGGAAGGGCTCCTGGCAGAGGTGACTGCTGGGCTGAGACCCAGCAGATGAGGGGCCAGTCTGGGAAATTCTCCGCGTCTGGGACCTGGTTCCTGGGAATGCCTGCCAAGTGTCTTCTATCTAGGAAAGCCCCACGCAATCATGATCTGGAGAGGTTTCTATGTCAAATGCAGGCTGCTGGTATATGTCTTGCTTTATCTGCTGACAGGCCTGTGGAACATCAAGCTCTGTTTCCCGACAGGAAGAGCACCTTGTCAAAGAGTGAAGCTTGTGCTCACAGCCTGATACAAATCAGAGGATCAGTCAGATCCCTGCAGGGTCAGGCTCAGGCTCACTCTGAAGAGGTGTGTCTATACAATCCCAGTGGCCTGACATGGCGAGTGGCTGAAATCAATCCCATGGTGAACACCTATCGATGTGCTTTCCAGTGACTGGTCTAGAATGAAGAGCAAGAAGTCGGTTGGTCTGGAGGAAAGAGAGCCACAAGTCTACAGAACCAGTGGCCCAGGGGACACTCAGGATCAAATCCCCCTCCACCAACTCTGGCCTGGAGACGTGAGCTCTTATCACTCCTCATTCAGCAGGTGCAGCAAATGCAACAGGGACATGTGAATAAGGAGGAGAGTGCACTTGGCCATTGTCAACCTCCTGGATGGAGAGCTAAGTCCAACTGTGGGCATGATCTATGGTCTGGGAATATAAGACCCTGGGCTCACTGAGCTGTGGAGCTGAGCTCTCTGTTTGGGATGTTTCCATAGATCCTTTTAATAAAGGCTTTGTTGTCCTAACATCAACCCTCCCCAAGGCTGGGCCGACATTGGTGTAAGTGTGATTTCTTCCCCAAGACTCTGCAAGCCACAAGCTTGCAGAATGTAGGGGAGGTCTCCAGTGGGGTATATACCTTCACATCCAGGATATACAAGGACTCTCCACCTTTCCCTCCCCCCGATCCTTGTGACAGATGGTGTTCGCAGGTGGGACACGCCCCAGATATCCGCTCAGATTTTATGAAATGCTAAACACATCTGTGGAAGAGAAATCCTTCTTGGTTTCCCAAGAAAAGGTATTGCAGTATCTGGCAACTGAACCTCTTATGTACACAGTCAACCTATCTGCTCTTTTCCACTGATGGGGCCGCCATCTTGCTCAAAGCTGTCATCTCTACCTTCCTCAGTGTCACTATAGGGATCTTTTGAAAATATAAATCAGATTACTCCACTGCTTAAAACCTTTCAGTGGCTGCCCTTTGAACTTGAAATAAAACCCAAACCCTTACTACCTGTAGGATCCTGTCCCACAGCACTTCTCCGCCTCTCCAACACCCTACTTTCCTCCTTGCCCACCATACTCCAAGCGCACTGGTTCTGTTGCTACACTGGGACACCAAGCACTCTCCTGCCTCAGGAACTTGGCATTTCTGGGTTTCTCCGCCAAGCACACCGTTCTCCCCTCTTCTCAGGGC